>NC_079375.1:14459491-14641991 GCF_021018895.1 Seriola aureovittata
AATCCATAAGATATGTGTTTGTAAGGCTCACTACATGTATCGGCTTTGCTCATAACAGACTGTACATACAACAAGTAAGAAACGTGTAAAGGTATGAGGACTTTGATCCTCTCTACAACCTGGTGTCAAATTACAATCTTACATAAAACTGTGTGCAGCTGTGATTAGTGCCAGGCTCTGTCCCTCCCTTTGTAAGCATGAGGAGAGTTCAGAGGTCACTGCCCTTTATCATACTAATAACATATGGCACGGAGGATGAAGAGGGGCGAGGCTTCACTGAGATGCCAGCGGGATGCCAGCTCGAGTGCTCAATCTAACAGGTACCGCAGACACAGTGCATCGGCCATTTCTAGTCTACACATTTGATCCACCAACACAGAGCTCACCATTAAACAGTCATCCAAGGCAACTAAATGGCAATAATATAAAACCTGAAGACCACATCTTATAATGACGATGCTGACATGCATGACATATACAAAATGAGACAGCAAGCACGACATGTCAACGTCAAGTGGCTACACAGTCTGCTGTTTGCTTACCAGATTAGTAGTTTCCCGAGAAAAAGGCTGCCGTTACAGCATGTGAAAACAAGAGCGTTTAGAAATCATGGGAGACAGGGTGAAAGAGAAAAAGATGCCAGCAGAGCAAAATCCAAACATTGCAAAAAAACAGAACAGATTCAGAGAGGACAGAACGTTTAACAGCCACAGCATTGCCTGGGCTTGACATGCTAAAAATATACTAGAGCTGCAGCAGCAGTACAGCGGGATGAAGAAGCAGAGATGTAGCAGGGGTTGCCACGTTACGACCTGCCAGTGACAGTCTGTCCTGGGCGAGGTGGCAGGAGCAGAAGCTTGCCTTTCTTACTGCTGTTATATCTCCATGGTTCTATCCATCTTCAGCCAGAATATTACGCTAACTGAACAAGGTGCCTCCAGTCTATGTCTCTCTCTCTCTCCCTCCCTCTGCTATTGCTCACATGACAGAAGCAGCAGCTGCTGATTATACATTCAGCTGTGATGGTACAGCTCCCCCTCCCACTCCTTCCTCCTCTCTCCCTTTCCCTCAGCATCAACCTGTTCTAGACACAGGGCAGTCAGCTGATTTTATCTACCGGTTTCAGCCCATCATTCATGCTGTTCCCTCGTTTTTCCCTGCTCAGTATTTCCCTCTGCTTTCCACACGCAGTTCCCTCCCTTTTCTGCTCCCTGAATGTACCCTCTCTCCCATCTCTTTGCCAAGCAACTGCTGCCTGTCTCCAGGCAGTCAGTGTGTGCTGCCTCCTACAGTGTAAAGTCATCTTGCTAGTATCTCTCATAATCCTCTTGTTCTTATGGACAGCCTTCATCAGTCTCCCTGCCTATATTAATATATATTTTTGTGTGGCTGCTGACCATTTACTGTGCAATACTGTAACCAGTGCTATCACAACACACGTGTAAGATACAGTGGATGGGTACAGAGTGAAAAACAGAGTCAGAGAAAGGGAGGACCTAACAGGGCAGAGAGGTGGAGTAACAGTCAATTGGTAATCACAAAGCAGAAAATTAACTGATATTAGATGTAAGAAGAGGGTTAAGTGGATGTGAACAATACTTTATTTTTCTGTGAAATTACAAGTCCAATTTAAATAAACTAAAGAAACTGAGCTAAATAATGAAGAGCATTGGCATTGTTTTAAAAAAAACCACTGCTTGTATATTTTCAGAAGGATGTGCTATTTAAACAGAGAGATGACTGTTTGTTATGACAAAACACATTGATATTGTAGTTCTGGATGCCATACTTAGTGTTTAATTTAATCAAGTTAATTGTGAGGATTCAATGCAGCCAAAAATAATTCACAAGGGAAAATTTCAGGTAAAGCAAACAGCCCGGCTCTTTCATTATACAATTCATAAATAGGCTGTCAAATAACAAGAAGCCCTTGTGAGAGGATTCCTGAGCATCCTGACAAAGCACTTACTGTGATTTTCTATAGATATGGAACAGATGAGTGCACCCTTGCTTTGTCCTGAATGTGCAGAATACATAGTAGCTGCCAACGGCTGCCAGCTGCGTGCATTAAAGGTTAATGATGAGATGTTAAGTGCACACATATATGAAGGCTTATCCCTGCACCTATAATAGTTTTGGGAACATGCAATACTCACAATATTTTATGAAGACACAGCAAAGGAAAAGGTCAAGGAAAGACAAAGCCAATACATGAAGCCTACATTAATCTACTACTATAAGTGCCAAATATCTGAATACTAATTTGTAGGGATGAACACATTGACATTTGTAATTTGACACTTAAGACGCTTTGACATTTAAGGCTAATAATTGAAAAAACACTATACGTTTTACAAAATTCTTTATTGTGCCATAATCATACTAAGACTATTATCTAAGAAAATATTGGACAAGCCAAATTAGACAGAAAACATTTGTGTGAGCTCCACACTAGAATCTGAAGCTGAATGTTGCATTGTAATGACTTCTGAAGATAAACAGTTAATATGCAGGAAGCCTAAGCCTACATAATTCAGCCTAAAATTTGAAATACAAATTTTCTTCTATAAAGACTCAACTTCAGTACACCTTTTCATATCCCCAAGGACCTCAGTCCATGGTATTTAGACATACTTGACAATTAGCTTCCACCTAAAATGGTGCTTTCTTTTTTATGAAATATATATTTCTTCTGATAAATAATCTATAGCCCTTAGCTTAATAATTTAACTTTCTGTATTTTATGTGCAGATCTTAAGCTATTTTTAAACTGCCATGACATTTAAGTATCATGGCCACTTTTCTTAAACCATTTACTCTACATTACGATATATTACGAACAGCAACTGTATTAGCAAACGGCTTTCTTGAAAGTAGTCACAGTTGCTGCAGTCATAGTGGAAAGAGCACGTCACTACAATATCAACTTACCAAAACATTTGTTTTAAGAAAAGATATCTTTGTTTAATTAAATTCCTAGTTGGGTTTCCATTTAATTAGGTGTGGTAACGGAGATCCATTTAGGGACTTACTGTCTCTGAAAACACATCCAAAAATCAAACAAATGCATATGAACATGACCACACAAATCTGACTCCCTTCAAATTCTGTTGCTTTTTTAATAGTAGTCAACAACCTGCTGCAGGTAACAAACCACCAAGGCTGTCATGTGTGGCGTGTGTGGCAGCGATCTATATTGCCTAAGCATGTTGAGGATGTTTGTCCCTTTTGTTAGTCAAAACATATAATCTATCTGGATGGGGTTGGGTACAAGGTGTTTAAGGTGTGATACTTTTCTTACGCCTGATATGCAATGTTAATTGTTTTCTTTGACATTAAATATGTAATTAAGGAGAATTGGGTGCCAGTTGCTGCAATACTGAACCAACACTATTACAAACAGGTTTTGGAAACATTGCAAGAAAGGGTCACTTGAAAGAGGCCACAGCAGTCGGAAAATGGTTTCATCCTTCATCAAAGACAATCCGCCAGCACACTCAGTTTTTTGCTTGAGAAAAGCATTGCAGTAGTTTACCACCCTCCCTATTCACCTGACCTAGCACCATGTGAATTTTTTCTCTTTTGCCCAAAATCAAGCCTGCCCTCAAGGGAACCCGTTTCAAGTCTGTTCCAGAAGAGAAGAAAGTGACAGAGCTTCTGAGACAGCTAACAGACCTGCTGCACTGCTTTGATCAGTGAAAGACCAGAACACAGTGTTGTGTAGTTGCAGAGGGGGAATATATTGAGGGGGAAAGAAATGTAACTTTTCTTCAACAAAATGAATGAATTACAGCATTTGTCTCATTATTTAATAGCCACACCTCATATATTACTCCATAAAATGTTTGTATATGAAATTTTAGGTCATTTTTACCACTTCAATTAGGCCATTTCAGCAGCGGTGTCAGCAGCAGTTTTGGAGGACAGAAATGCTGCTCTGGCCTGATTAGGAGGCCTAGATAGAGAGCTCTGATGGGATAGGCAGGCTGCCTGCATCTTATGACTACTGTCCCAACATGTACACCTTAAACTAGAGCAGCTCAGCATGGGTGGTAAAAGTATTTAGTTGAATCCCATTTATAAAACGGGATAGTAAAGGGAAACTTACCAGCTGAAGTATATCCTCATCTTTTGGCATCACACAAAGTTCAAGAAAGTCACCGCTGTTGGGGAACAAAGAATGGACTTAAAGTAGAAAAAAATCACCAATTGACCAAGAATGAACAATAAAAATTCTGATTAAATCTCACCTGTCTTGGATCAAGGATATAACCTCACAATAGGCTTTCCCAATGATGCTTGCTCCATTCACCTTCACTATGCGATCACCTAATAGGCAATAAAAAAGCAGTAGTAATGACATCAGTAACAGAGAGGGGTAGTAAAACACTATAAGCTATTTGTCTTTACAAAAAAAGATCCTATGCTAATGACAAAAAAAGGAAGTGTGCCTTCAGACAGATGGTGAAAAAAGCAAATAGCCCAAAGTCAATCACCTGATGTTGAGGTTTCCAGTAACTATATTGAAGGTTCCCGCTAGTCACCAGACCATAAAATCACTACGCTAGCGACTAAATAAAAAAGCAGAAAAAACGAGAACTTCCCTACAACTACATGTCCTTGCTAATGTTTTGCGTCACAGCAAGAATACTGTCAGGCCACTGGTGAAAACTGCACTCCTTGGATTTTCCCCTTTCGCTTGCAACACTCATAACATCAGTGCAGCAGTTTAGAGGAAGTTTTCTGCTCTGTATCATATCACTTACAGGATTATGCCTCCTTTGTTGTAATGTTATTACTTCTGAGTTCTTATGCTCCCAAGCGATCACAAATAGGTTTTGGTTAAAGAAGGAGACTGATTGATTGATGATTGATTATTACCTGTGCAAAGCCCAGCTCCATGAGCAGGGCCACCTTCCTTGACTTGCTTCACGAAAATGGTGTCCATTGGTTCTAGCCTATTCCGTTGTCTCCCTGATGATAGTAAAGAAAGAAATATAAATTACACAAACAAGACAAAATGTAAACACATAAAACCATATCAACTGCAATGTAGGTCAGTTTTATACATGTTCATCTGGTTTCCAAAAGGTTAACCAACTAAAGACTTCCCATGACAAAGTGTCATTGCTAAATTCTTAAAATGTAACAAAACCAAAAAACTCCAAAAAACCTAACATCGATTACCAGACATCAAATTGTTTCATGACATTTATGTGAGAGGAGAGAATGGCTATGTATGAGAATGAAAGAGAAACTGGGAGGTTTGGCACAAGATTTGGAGGCAAAGTGAATCAACATTATGACAGCAGAACAGGATGTGTTCTGGCCAGTGCTTGCCCACATTACAACAGTTTTGAATAGTCTTGATCATTAATTGGTTCAGAGAAAAAAAATCTCAATAGAGGGAAATTGTGTGGCTTTGGAGAAGAGGATAAAAGCAGCTAAAGAAAGGAAAACCTGTTTGCTCATGCTGCTCTTGTCTCCTAGCAGCTGCATGGCTGCAGAAAAAAAGAAGGAAAGAAAAGAAAGAGGGAGGGTGTGAGAGAAAAAGAGACTAAGAGAAAGTAGAGTGACAGTGTGCTCAGCTGCACAACTCCCACTCTTTCCTTATAAACTGAGAAATAGCTCTGGGCATAGCCAAAGAGCAGCTGAAACGCTTCCCCAGTAGTTAACATTCTGGTTGTGAGTCAGTGCACGATGGCTCACAATCCACACTGGGCAGCATGAGAACAGGCATGATAGTTTAAAAAAAAAAAAATGTAGTACAAGTTGTTAAAAATCCTGGCTTGGTCAATGAAAGAGGTTAAATACTCTTACTATCACCAAAACATGTGAATTAATGAGAAACATGACTTTTGGCCCTATGAAAGTCACAATATTACCAGTTACTTTAAAAAGTTTTGTATTGGTACTGGAAAAAAAGGACACAGGAAAACAAGTGGTTTAATATCACTTAATGGTCAATTAATCTCTTGAACCAATCATTTAAAAAACCTTTTGAGAACCGAAAACCTCATGAACACAGACACACTTAAGCCTCCATTTTTCTTTCTTCCACAATTAAAAATTACTCATGCAGAATCACATTCTGGAGACTCGCATTTACGTAACACTGCAACAGGAGTCCCATATAACTACAGCCCTGAGACAAGCTCCCTCTGGTGGTATACTGTGGTACACTACATCTCCATTTTCACAATGAAGCTGTTCATGAAGTCATATGAGCCACCTTATAAATCTAAATGTATGGTGAAGTTTAGTTATTTTCCTCTGAAGTAGATAACTCACTGTTTTTGCCTTGGCCACCTTATAGGACATGAGATAATATACAGAGAGACTCAAATGTCTGTGCATTAATAATTTGTATTCTTAAACGTATACTTATTAACTTAACAAGAAATAACTGTACATTGCGTTTTGGGAAATGCGTTTTGTTTTCTGTATTACCAAAGTTTTGACATATAGATTAATATCAACTTCACCTCTGTGCATTCAGCACAGAGCCAAAACATGTTCCTTTTAAAACACAGAAAATCCTCTCTGAAAAAATGAAACATTGCCAGGTTTCATTTGAACCATTTTATTCACTTGGTGAATGGAGGGAGAGATGTTTGGTGGAGAACATGATTTGCCTGAATTGCCTACAGTTGGCTCATGTTTATTCTCATTCACTGTAAAGTTAATGAACACTATTTCAAAAAATATATATCGCAGAACGATTTCTAAGTAAAAAAAAAAACAAAAAACTAAATGACAGCTGTGATTGTGGTAAAAGATTTTCTAAATGTGAAAAAAAAAAAAAAAAAAAAAAAAAAAAAAAAAAAAAAAAAAAAAAAGAGTTGAGAGTTGACAAAGGAACATTAGATCACAAGTTCACCCAAACTTGACCCAGGCGTTGTGACAGAAGAGCTTAGTCTTGGGAAGCACCAGACTCTAATACAATAAGTGAATTGATGGTGGTATGGCACTGTGGAGGGACGAGAGCAGTTTATGTGATGCAATGTTTTCATGCTTAAATCCATATTTTAGCGCATATTACGTCAAACCCAACTACACTTCTTTTGAATGATCAGTTGATTCAGTGGGCAATCGGAACAATGACATCACTGATCTTTGCAGCAACCAATGGTCAAAGCAGGAGGTCAAGATTTTGTTCCCAATTTTGTTGGCTAAGACTGTAGATTATATAATACAGATAAAGCTGTTCAAAGTTGTTTAGTGGATACAATAATTTTTCTATTAAATAAATTCTATATTTCCTTTGGGAAACTTCTTGAGAGTGTTTTTTATATGATAAACACCTACTAATTCTTGTTTTCCCCACAAGTGGCTATGAGTTTATAACAATCCCCAAATACCACCTGGGGATCGTATAGGCACTGCTATTGACCATTTGAAAATCTGACTCATCATATGAAAAAGATTTAGATGATTTTTTCAAGCCTTCAGTCTTCCAAATGTTCAATTTCCAAGAGGTATATCAAAGATACCCATGTATCCATGTTTTTGTTTATTCATTTTAAGATGCTTTGTAAAGTATATTTTTATTCTGAAGAGGGCTTTAGGTGGCAAAAGATTTACTTTATGAATAAACAAAACGGCATTAGAGGTACGACAGTGCAGCTCACTCCTTCCCCTTTTTGCTGTCCGCCTGTTGCTAGCCAGTATTTCTGTTTTTTTGGTGTGGTATTGTGACCAGGCTAGCCCAGCCTGGACTGAAATCATACCAGGTTGTCTTTCTTTTTCTTCAGTTCTGGCCTCATGCCTTCAAGCTCCTGCCAGCATTATGCAACTGCCAGGATTCTTTAATATTCTCTTTGCTTACACAGTCCGGCAAGGCTCCTCACAAAAAAGTCTGTCTTTTACAGTATTTCTGTTTTTGGGTGAAACATAAATCATGACTACTTTAATGGGAGCTGGCTCTTCTATACAGTTATATGACATTTAAACAGTGACAGTGAGCAAGCTCTGTGTAGGCTTTCCAGCACTTCTTTGTTGATGTAGAAATCACAAAGGGGATCACAGAAAGAAGAGTTCGGAGAGTAGAAACAATAAATTTAAGTCATCTGCAATTTAGACCTGTCTCTGTCAAGAGAGCCCAGTATGTTTATGCAGTGATATTTAACTGCATGTCTGTGCACATCTACATGATTCAATGTGTACATGCATCACATACAGTCCATTCAGGATTTCAATTGGATGAAAGCATAATTATCATTTGTACAGGACTGCAAACTAATTCAAGCATGTGTGCGATTATGTCCAGATGACCATGTGACTGTGTATTCTGCTTTCTAATGAATGGTGTCTCCATGTCATATTACATGATCAGCTGCACCATAGAGTTCATTAACCTACATCTATAGCTGGGTAATACAGTGTTACAACATCAATACTGTGCTATGACACAAAATAAAATCATGTTTAGTCATTGTAATACTTCTTAGCGTTCATTATTAAAAGGTAAAGGTTCCGAATTGTTCAGTTGCCCATATGATCATTAAATCTGGTTTTGCTTGCTTTAATCTATCTTCCTGTTCATTCTGGCCATTAAAATATCAATTCCTAACCTAATGCTAATATAAATGATGGTAGACAGTACCCACAGTCCTGTCTGTGAAAAAAAGTTTATATCAAGTTACAATAGGCCTCAGCAGTCTGAGTTAATTAAATCAAGTGGGTATTTTCCAAAATTAAAGCCTTTTTAGTATGAAATTCACTCTTTTTGTTTCGCTAGACTGTTTCCTTGATGAGCTGCAGTAACACAAAGGGAAAATTTTGTATTAAAAAGACTAACTTTAGAAGATACAGACTTTATTTGATCTTAGTCTGCTGAGATCTCATTTTAACTTAAGATAAACTTTGGAATGTATTTTTTACAAAGAACAAGGACTGTGTGTCTCCCATCACTTTCATTGGAAGCACATAAAGAAGGGATCTTTGAATGGCCAATATGAGCAAGAGGAATGATTACAGCTAGCTAAAACTGTTTCAGTGTAGATACACACACCTGACTATAGTTTTAAGACAAACTTGAAAAACTGTATAGCCATCCCTTAAAAGGATGCTTTATAATCATGTGACATAAATATTTGAGCTTGACAGATTGTCGCATTGTGTATGAGACCTATGACAAAATTATGTCAGGTATATAGATGTTGTTGTATTAGGTTAAACATATTGCGATACTAGGCAAACACTTTCACAAGCAGACAAGCGCTGAGGAATGTTGAAAACAGGTTCATGGGGTATTTAGTAGTGCCTATTTTAATTACTTCCTCAAAATGTGCAAGATGAATTACCATGTTGGTTTTCTACAATAACTATTCTCTCTGGCGAATATACTTTTCAAATGGAAATCCTGATGTCCACCTGTACGAATTCCAGTCACAGCAACCTCTTCATGGGCAACACATGGCAGCAGACTAAACAGAGAGCCCAGAAACAAGCTACTGGGATATCAACTCACAGTGATCACAACAGGATGGGACAGGCAGTCACACAGCTAACTCAATCAAAGAGAATTCCTATCAGGAAATTATAAATGAAATATAGTCTAGCTGGGGAATCCCAAACAAGTACAGTACATCTTTTTTCTCATGTAAAATTTCAAAGGTTTTAATTGCCTTCTTGGCAACCCTACAGGGTTAGAAATTAAATTCAGACTTTCAAATGAGTTACATGTGAGTGAATGCTTGCATGATAAAATTCAGAGAGTTAAATTGTATTGTTTTGGCTTAAGACATGACACTGGTCAAAAACATGATGTAAACTGCTTAAAATGAAACTGGAGAGTCGAGATGTCTTCAGCAAAAGCAAAGGCATGATAAATGCAGGTGTTATTTTTATCTTCAATGTTCAGTATTTGATTTCAAAACCCATTAGGGACATACTATTTTTTTTCCAAAATCTACAAACTTTAACGTGTTTTCTCTGCACCTGCAAATAACAGCTGGCTCCCACCTTTGCATGTGTTTTTGATTAAAAATGACAAAGGAGTAATGACGAAAATTTTGCTTTAAATTCATGACCATAAGATTTAGGAACTATGTTGGAGTTAAGTTGGATAAGGTATGAGAAGTAATAAATCAACACTCATGCCACAGATTTGATATCAGTTGTCTACCTTCTACCCTCTACAGAAGGTAAGTATTGATGCTAACATGAAGAAAGAGGGCCAGACTGACAACCCAGTAAAAAATTGAGGCCATCTCTTTCTGACAGCCTTTTTATGGTGAGACTGAAAATCAGCAAGTACAACAAAGTGAAACAATATGAAGAGGTGGGTCAGTGCAGGACAGAAACAGGTGGTGCTGACCAAACCTTTCATGCCTCCACAAAGGTCAGTGACACACAGGCACTACATTGTTCTCATCACATAAGGAAGCAAAAAGAGCCAAAGAGTGAATGGATTAAGAGTCATTAGGAGTCAGAGGCACTGCTTTGACTCAGCAGTGTTGAAGGGCAGACATGAAGAAGAAAAATTTTCTGCTTACCTCTGCGGCCATAATCTTCCTCCTGTAAAAACATAGAAATACTCAAGTGACTTTGTTGCTTATTGTCGCAGAAATTAGGTATCAGGCTTTTAGTTGACTCAGTGTTATCTTACAAGATAAGCAAACAATACTCAGGTGCATGAAACTCATGAAAGCTTCTGACAAGTTTAATAATAGCAACAATACTGAAATTTACCGGGAACAAGTGCATGGTTGATTCCGGTGGGTATACAATGAAGTGCCGCAGGGTGAAGCCAAACCCTTGGGAAGTGCGACGTAAGCGCACGGTTTTAGGTCTTGGCCATGAGAACGGCTCTTCCTCTGTTGGGTTTTGCACTGCAGGAGAATCAGCCAAGCTTCTCCAATCTGGACAGTCATTCTGCAAGAACAGAAGGGTGGAGGACAAATTTAAAATGAATTAGTCCTAATTTCACCTTGACACACACAAAGATATCAAATAGATTTTTGCAAAAAAAAAACAAAAAAACATTTAGCTATGAAATCCCCCAAATGCTACAATCCAAAAACAATGTTACTAAAAGTACAACTCATTTGAAAGCCATCCCCAGTTTAGACATATCAACAGATTACCTTTTCAGTCAAGTTACTGCACATTAACACTAAGTGTCAATCAATCATTCATTAAAGTTACACATGGTTTCAAGGAGAATGAGGTTTTGAAAAACATTAGTGGCTGTCCTGTGTTTACAGTCAAGTTGTCGTATCCCATTTTCACAGCTGGAGTAGAGCATGTCAGGCTTCAGGGCTTTGGACACCCACTCCTGTGTTTACTGACTATTTATAGCCTGACACCTTTGTGGTATCATGTGTGCAGCAACACCCTCGCTTTACTCAGATCTCCCCATATCACATTTCCTTGTCCCAGTGCAAATTTCAGGAATGCCTCTTTTCAAACAATCTTGTATTTCCACACCGAAAAACGTATTTTTCTGCATCCTGTCTCAAACAAACCCTCCCCCTTCCCCCGAAGCATAGACTTTCCCCCACAACATGAGGAATTTGATGAGCATGCATTTGCACTATCTCTGCCTGGACAAATATGTTGAGTAAAATTTCAGAAAATCAGAGTGAATTATCTGCACAATAACATGAGTAACATAATAACATAAGTATTTATACGAGGTTTGTCTACTTGTGTAGGTAAAAATTCTGCATATCAGAATTGTGTTTTAAACAAAAGAGAAATAAATAAATCTGAACAGCTTGTTTACTTGGTCCAGCTGTTGAAGGGAGTAGTGAAAGAGCCAAACCATATTTCAAAGAACAAACATAAGCAACAGTTTGTCCACACCAACTTAAAACCACCACCATCCCATTCAACTGCTTAGAGTATTTCACAGTATGAACATACAGCCTTGTACTCAATGGCTCATTAGAAATATATTGTGTGCCTGGAGGTGTGTACCAAGTCAAAGCATGTTTCACTGTGCTCTTTGTAGAATCTTTTGCCGCTTCTCTGCAACCAAGCTTCTCTGCTTTTCAACCATATATTTTATTTTTGAAAGATACAATAACATAAACCACTCCAATCTAAGCATATTTCAAGTGGAAACCTGAGTTGATGAACCCATAAAAGGAGTTTAAATGATCTTACTATAGAGAGTAAGGACCCAAAGCACTTCTTTGGCTGGCTGGGAAACAGAGCTGCAGGTGCAGCTGACACGCATGTATTTTGATGAAACTAGCAAAACAGGTTTTACTGTGTATAACCAAGCTTTGGCTGTTCTCTGATACCTGCACTTTCATGTTGAAGTCTGTGTCTGTATGAGCCTTGGGTGCCTTCACACAACTAGAAAACATGCAAATCCATACCCAGAGAAGCGCTTGTGGTGATGACAATAGATCAACTGAATGTTTGAAATGCCTGCATTGCTCCCATCATGTCTCCAGAGCAAGGCAAATCCAGTCTACTGGATCTGATTTAGCAGCCAGTGCACAGGGCAATTTCCAAGCCTCTGATCTTTAGATGTAGACGACAGAAGGGGGTGTGGGCCTCCTGACAGACACATGCCAAGCAGTGTTATCATTGCCACTTGCATAGTTAATACTGCTGTGACATTCCAAGTCAATAAATTCCAGACCCACATTTGCCCCCAAGGTTTCCTTTTCCTCTTATTTAAAGGAGCTATGTGTAAGTTTTGCTATTGCTACACAGCGAACGTTAGCATTAACAGCTGTTTACTTGCCAGTCTAGAAGAAATGTTGCAAGTTCAGCATCAAACTTCATTCCTTTGTTTGCCAACAGCTGTCTCCAGCGGTAGGAAGCAGTGCCAATGTTAACTCTTGTTTTGCTTCTACTCCCATCACTTATGTTAGCATGCTAATCAGCTAGGCGGACCGTCTCGTCACTTTCTGATAGCGAGTCACGGTAGCGTCCAGGCTACCCTGAAGAAGTAGCGCTGCTCAGAGGGTGTATTAAATAACCTCTTGTATTGTGAACACAATAATGGCTAAAGCTCTTGGCAAGACTGGTAAGTAAACAACTGTTAATGTTAACAGTGGCTATGTATCGATAGCAAAACTTAAAAAATAGCTTGTTTAATGAAAATTTTAAAAAGCTATTATTAAGAACAGAGAAAAAAGCAAGACTCTGGTGCAAACCTGATAGATCAGATGATTTATGCATTCAAATAACCATTACAAGAGGTCAAAAGAGAATCAGCATAAAAGGAACAAATTATGAGATTACTTGTCATAAAAAGAGGCTACCACATGACAAAAACACCCACATCATGCCTGTCCTCTCCCGCCCACAAATGAATGACTGTCACCTATTTATGAATCACTAGAATGCCAAACTGATATTTGTACTGGGTGAGGCAGCTGGGAGAGAGTTTTCAGCAGGTATTTGGTATTTGAGCAATGACTATGCCTGTGTCTCAGAGCAGGAATACTGATTTCAACCACTAGATTACAGTTAGCCTAGTTATTGTAAAATAATCCCATATAAACACCCAAACCAAAAATAAACAGATCTTTCTAACAAGTACTGCCTGCATAAAGCTTATTCCTCTGTGGCATGGACCTCAATTGTTGTCCAATAGTTAGTAAAAACACATCAATTAGCCACAATGTTGCACTGGCTGAAATTTTCCTTCATTATGATGAACAAGGGCACTGTCATTTATTTTGAGTAGTTCCCCAAGAGAGTAACATACTGTTTGTTTTGGTCTTTTCCTGGGTATTTGTTTAGCATCCTTCTTTCAATAAAGCCCAAAATCATGAATGAACAATTAAAAACATCAGTACAACAAAAAAAAAAAAAAACCTTTTTCAATTTCTGTTGCTCTATATTCATAGATACCATACATAAGGCAAAAGATGCCAGTCATGGAGCTTTGGTTATTTCACTGAAATAACCATGGAAAGCTCCTCAAATTTCTTTTCTTGCTTAACAAATGGTACACTTTGTATCTGTGTGCATGTGGTCATTTTCAGAGATGCTGTAAAGTGAGACTACATCAGTGGTTCCACTACCACAGAGATTAGAGGGCAGTCCTACCAATACCACCCACTAACATCAGAAACTTTAGCGGAAACACTGTACATGCACAGCTGTTTACACACCACAAAGGCTCGAATCTGCAGGCTAGTAACACACTGAAAAAGAAACTGGAATTTCCACCTTGTTCATTTTTAACAAATATTATGAAACCACACTGCATGGCCTGTAAGTTTAAAAACCTCTGCTGACATCACTAAATGACACATTTCAAGCACCAAATGACATCAGCTCTAAAAACATCAGACAAGTACACAGGCTTAAAATGTGAAGAAACCTCGTTCTCTGTGGGCTGCTAAATTCTACACCACATCCCGTCCAAACCAAGCACTTAACTGTGAAAAGCCTAAGATAATGATACAGAGGGCCACTGGTGAGCCCTGGGCGTTACAGTCTTATGGTGCAGGGCAAAGTTAGAAGTATCATTACTCAGCCTATATAGACACGTGATGTGTTTTGTGCATGCCACACTTCTAGCTGTGACATACACATGGCCCTGGTATAGTCTTGTGGGCTACTGTTCATACTGGATGGCTCTAAATTATCAGTAATTTCTTATTACAATATTTCTAATATCATTGTCTAAAAAGGGCAAAAACATGACTGTTAAACATAGTTAGTTATTCTGTAACACTGGAGAGTGTGGCATGTATTTTGCCACTTGGGCTGAGCAATAAACACATTTCATACTATAACTAATATTTACATTCATAAATTGTATATCACAAATGTTGGTACAGAAAGTAAACCTCAATACCTTTGGTGAATGAAGCTAATAAGATTAACACCTGCCCAACATTGTGTAATCATATGCATTCGCCCTGAGATATTACTTTTGTGAAGCTAGTAATGTACCTTTATAATATTATAAACACTGATTCAACTGTATAAATATTTTTAGGTAGTACATTGTGGAGATGCTGTACTGGACAAAAACTTACCTCCAAACTGCGCATCCAAACAGTCAAATATGGAAAGTACACTTCCTAGACTAACCAGGAAAGACACACCAGAAGCTAATGAATAAAACATATGGATGCCACATGGTATGTCTTGGATGAAGTATCACTGAAACAATTTAGGCTGTGCATCACCCTTGCAAAAGTCTAAACGCAGAGTAAAAAACAACAACAAAAAACAGGCCAACAACTATGCCTTCTTAAAGAGCATTAATGTTGTAGACGAGTCAGTTGTCTGTAACAGCATTTAGCAATCAGACTGGACTGCTTATACATCCCACTCTCATCTGTGGGATAAAATAACTGTTTCCTGTGGGAACTGATTTCAAAAATACAGTTGTCAAGCTATTTCTCTCACAAAGCTTTGCCAAAGCTGTACACTGAACACATACATTTTTGTCAATATGTTATAATTATATATATGTTAATATGTTTTGCTTGTGTGAAATGATGATGATGATGAAAATGTATGAATAAAATCATTGGGACTGTTGTTTTTGCCTACAGCACATATCTCTAACCTGCCATTTGCTTGTAAAAAACAGATTAAGTTTGTACTTGCTCTTACAAAAAGGAAAACAGCTGTCAGCTCACTAAAATATGGTGAGCTATTTAAACAAGACATAAAAAATGTCACAGGCTTTTCCACCTAATATGACATGGATCTTTTCACCAAACACTGCACAGAAATCGGGAAAAACTGAATCACATAGCCAATCTCTTATGTTTTCCCCTGAGACACCGCAGACCCAACTATAAGGCAACAGGAAGTAACAGACTTCTTCTATCCAATTTAAGGCCAATTTTCCCTTCCGATTGCCATCAGTTAGCCATATGATGCCTGTGCATGGTTCTGTAAAAGGCAGCCAGGCTAAATCAGATAAACACTGAGCTTTAATGAAGACTGTGGGAACAGGGGGGTCTGTTTGTCAATAGCTCCCTACAGTGCTAAATATGGATCATGCTTCAGCATCAATAATACATTTCACCCCACTGTAATTTCTGTTGTTCTACTGGAGCATAAAAAGCAGAAATGCAGGTAGTAAGAATCATGAAAAAAGCTACAAGTCTACTCATCAAAGATATGGTATAGTTTGATACAATAAAGACCCTAGGCTCACATAGAAAATCCTACCACAGACACACAAGAATGATCAGCACCCAATCTAAAAACTCAATATCTAACCAGAGGAATCCAAGTAGAGAAAGGAGACATTAAGCCAACTCTGTCTGTCATTTAGATTCAGATACAATGTTTGAATATCATGCAGTATTCAGCTGATAAAGCAGACAAACACGCCAGTGTGCAAGAAATAAAGACAAAAATCTTGATTCAAATAACAAATTATTCCTCTATTAAGTTATTAAGTTATTTCCAGCTCAAGAACAAGCTCCTTGGGTTATGGTCATAATGGTTGTGAAAAGGTCAGACAAAGAGCAAAGAGAAGAGAAAAAATAACATGAAACATATTCACTAAGTCTTATGTTCTGTGATACAGCACAATGAGGTTGTGATTATTGTAAGATCTCTGTTTCATTTGTTTAAGCAATTAAGGTAATTGCTAAGGGTCTAGAAATGTGCTTCACTTTGCCTGTCTGGGATAGTAATCCATCCTCTTTTTTTATAATCCCTACTGCTTGTTTACAGCAGCAACAGGGCTATGCTCTCTCTGAATAAAAACAAAAGGCACACAACCATTTATCATCTACATCCTTTGACCAATCTTTGTCAGCGGAGACAATCACAAGTTGCTTTTGTGCAAATTACACATTTAGAAAGAGATTTTAAAACATTCATTGAATCCACAGTGTCATCATTTCCAGAAAATCCCAGGACCAGAGACTCCAGGGGGTTTCCGGCTCAAAATTAGCACATGAATTGGTTTGTGTGGTAGCCTTATTAGAAGGACTGGTAAAAGAAGGATTTCCACTGACTGCACTTTACTGAGGCTTACCCTCACCCCCAACCAACATTTTTGGCACTATAAAATACTTAAACATGTTTTTTTTTACATATAATGTAATAATTGTATTTTGTGAAAATGTGAAAATTGAACATGTCTCACAATATATATTGGCACCTCTATATTGCCTGTAGAGATTTTCTGTACCAGAATTGTTATGTGACATCAGATTCACTCATTAAACTCATTTAGAAGTGTGCAGAAGTCAGACGGTGTATCCAGATGGTCATAATGACAAAGGTAAGCACATCATCTCAGTTTGTTTTTTAGCTGTGACAGTGAAAAAGAGAGGGATGCAACACAAGCTGTGTGTGCTTTAGTGTGTTGTTTGCATAGAGTTAACTGGTATATGGTAAAATATCATTTTGCTTGTTTTTTTCAGTTTCAATGAAAATTAGTTATTTTCGTTTTATGCTCTTCTAGACCTCCCCAAATATTATTTTCAGGGTTATTAAACATTTATCATTAAAAAACATATGACACGAAATAAATTAAGAATAAACTGTGCACCATTATGCCTGTTACTGGCTTACTAAAGGGTCCTTTACTCCCATGTGCTTTGTCTAATGATCTAAAAATCAAATTCAGTACATCTAGCCTGTTAAAGATGACAACATAAGGGGCTTTACAGCCCTCATTTACAGACTATTCACATAGAAGCAGGGAGTTTTAAGTGAGGAATGAATATTAGATTAAAGGCAGTGGAACAAATGAAAGAAAACTACAGATTCTATAAATAGGTGCCCTTTCATTTCAAAGAGTACGAGGTTGCTACTTCATTTACCATGAAGGTCTTCATTCAGGCACCAAGCTTTCAGAGGAGCAGATGGTGTCCTGTCTGGTATTATAGGGGTCACAGCTTAAAAATCTAAGAGATGGGGCTTGAATAAACTACTTCAATGCCAATGCCTCCTCCCACTTCCACCAGTGAAGAGTTTGATTAAATTTCAAATCTAATTATATGCTGTTTTGCAACCAAAACCTGTCTTTCTGTCTCTGTCTCTCATCTACAATGATCAACCCTAGCCCTCACAAGAAAAAATAGGAAGCACTCAGACAACCTTGTGACATAAATCTGATGGCGGTAATTACCAAAACAACCAAAATAATAAAGCACTGGTGAGATAAAGAGCAAAACAACCCCACAAGAGCTGTTACAAGCACAAACAGCTGGGCCAAAGTGTCAAACACATTACTCCCCCTCCACACCACGTTGAATGTGGGGGAGGGGGGCATTGAAACCAAAGTCAGCCAAAACCACTTTCATGATCACCATTTAAAAAAATCTAAGGTTTGATGTGGTTGTCTTTACCTCACAGAAAGAAGATCTTGCTTGTTGTCTCTCATCATCTTCACAAGAATTAACCCAACGTGATGCCATCATTCAACTTCACTTAAAATCGTGTTATCTGTGAACGCCCACATCGAACACACAGCTCCAGCAGGATGCAACAAAATGTTATGCTCCACTTTGTCCAATTTATACCTCCATTCTTGCTTGATTATTTAGTCCATCTGTAGGAGAGAGGAGGGTAGAGACGTTATTACAGCATATTTTATTGTTTAATAACAGGCACATTTGTGAATTAACTGCTTAGATATGGCATCTCACACTGTTCAAGAGTCTGTCAAACAACATGACTCAATACCTCAGTTGTTTAAGGCACATAATAGTAGACCATCCGTGTTTAATTTTGGACCACCAACATTATGCAACAGGTCCTAATGCTATTTTCTACCTGGTGTTTTTGTGCCTTGTCTTAACAAAGTTTTACACTCAGACAAGCTGACTTGGTATAATAATACATATAACATATAGCACAGTTTGATCAATTGTTAGTTAGAAAAGTTTGCGAACTGTTGCAAAAGTAGTCCAAGCAAAATGTTCACAGAACTGAGTAAGTTTTTCACACATGTAGGAGACAGTGATGTGACACATGACATCATCGCCACATTATTCATGCAACAACAATTTGGGCTTGTTGTCATCAGCTTGAAACAACAACGTGGATAGTCAACACTCCATAATGAATGACCAGCAACAAGTGGACTACAGACGGAAGGCAGGGCAAAATAAACGTCCGTCCATTTGAAATTATGTTATAACAAACCCTTTGAACCGGGGTTACACAGTTCATTTCGCTTAAGTTCACTATATTGTTTGTATTTCGATAATGAAACCACAGGGTTTGTGACTTCGAGAGGGTGAATTTAAATTCCTCTTTTTAGAGATCGATGGTCAACTGAGGCACGAACAGAGCGTGGCGAGCTGTTGTTCTCCACCGACCAAATAAAGTAGCTTTTTTCTTTGTTATTTTAATGAAACACCAGCACAAAAAAGTCGAAAGGGGGACATGGGACGTTGTAGGCACTCTCCACGTCATATACTTTGTGAACGTCGCCTGTAAAGCATGTAAAGTAGGCAAAAGCAACAACCAAACCAACTGCGGCAACAGGCTGCTAACACTGCGGTTAGCATCCATGCTAACGGCTAGAGTTTAAACAAAGTTACCTGTGTAGTTGAGAAGCGTCAGTACAGGCGGGCAACGGGTGCGACAGTTGTCCATAAAAGCGAATAGACAAAGTAAAAACATAGCGTGGGAGCTTCGAGATAGTCAGGCGTTGTCATAATTTAATATATTTTGAGTACAAACGGCTTCCCGGTGATTATTCCGATCCCACTCAGGGGTGGCGCATGGTGCAGTTTGGTAGCTGGAATTTTTTGCTTCCAGCGTTCCCAACGCTCTGGGAGTCCACCTTCGGGCAACAGGACACTCTGAGCCAATCAGAGGCGGCGTTGTATTTGACGGGACCAATCAGTTGCCAGTTTACAAAAAGTCGCCGCTGCTCTGGTAAAAGGTGGGTTTTTTTTTTTTTTACGTTCAACGTTAGAGAGCACCGAGTCAATCTCAGAAGGAGCAAGTAGAGGAAACATATACTCACCGGCTACGGTTTTCAGTTCCTTGTTTTCACAATCCTACCCACTTTCGTTTCACATACACAACAACGCTGAACTGGGGGTCACATGTCCTGGTTCAATGTGAGGTCGAGCAGGGCTGGCATGTGGATGGCGGTGGATGAGGAATGTGAGTTCACACATACCACACGGCATATAATCTTTGCTCTCATCGTGCTGCCATTATATACTCATCAGAGCAGATAATTCATATTACATGATTCACGCCGATACACCTCTACTATACACGCAGTCTGAAACAGACTGGGGCATTAGACTAAGATAAATGCTTAGATTCTCAGGCCCCCGACAAATGTCCCCTTTATTCCTCTCCAACATAAGGGGCCACCTGTTCTTGGGATTGGCAGCTTTTGTTGCAGAGGTCAGTTTAGGGAGGAGACTTTCACAAAGCTGTCCTGTCCTGCCAGTTCTACTTTCAGTGTCTGGACTGTGGATATAAGCCTAGAAAAATAAACAAAGTAGCCAACATTTAACCACTGTACCTTTTTGTACAATTTTGAGATACTTGTACTTTACTTGAGTGTTTTGATTTGTGCTACTTTACAGCTATTTGCAGGGTAAGATTTCATTTTTTGTGATCAGCTAATAAAAATGCAGGATTTTTACATTTAATGTAGTACTTTTATACTGTTGTAGTGTTTACTTTAGTAAAAGATCTGAATACTTCTTCCTTTCCTGTCAGAAAGTATTGACTAAAATGGTAATAATGTAATCCTTTTGTAGTTTTTCATGACATTATTCTTGGAGCTAAGTTCTGTTAAAGGTCATAGAGTCAAGTCACTGTGATCCCCAGCAGACCTCAGAGCCAAGAGAAAAACGGTTTTGCCTCACAGAAAGACTTGGAGTCATATGTCAGGTGTGTACAAAGAGCACAGCAGCTCAACACAACAAACTCTCTTTTGTTCCTTTTACTAGTTCATTTACACATAACCAAGTTCTTTTTAACCTAACAATGGTAACCTGATGTTTCAGGATGCGGCTTTGGCCTTAAATTCAGATAGAAACAATCACAAACCAGTTAAGAAAAGAGTTTTTGTGGGACAATTGAGAAGTCTATGAAGGAGCCAGTTTTCTGTAACAACAGGATCATCAATACAAAATCCCAGCAGCGTAACACCCGGTAATTCCATAAAACATGCTGTACATAAAAACAAATGATTATAACACTCTATTCAACATGCTTCAATAACCCAAAGCCCTCCTTTGTATATCATAGGCCTGAGAAAAACATTATGTACACAAGGTTTTTTTTTTATCTTGTGAACTGCAAAGAAACCACTTTAAACAAATTCTAAACTAAATGCATTTTGTGAATCAACAGAGAATGTGAGAATAATGCAGTGATAGATAATACTTATAGAACACATAACAATGTTAAAAATACTTTATTGTATGTTAAATAAAAAAAACTAACTGACCAGAGCACCCTTCTACACCTCAAATGCTACAGAGACAGAGGTAGTTAATGCACTTAGTGTTTCAAGCTCTACTTTGTTTGCCCCTGAGCATTAAAAGTGACAGCAGGAGACCTACCCAATGAAATGTCAAAATGGCAATGCGAAGAAAATTGTCACTAATTTCCAAACAAAAGACAACTCCTTTGATTTTAAAAGGACGTAACACCTTGTTTCCACAGTTAACTCATCACACAGTGGCCTAAAATAAATCTATCGCATTCGTACATGTCATGATTATCAAGTCCTTTGCATTGAATACAAAAAGAAGGTGAGACTGTGATGGCATTTGCATTGGAAACAAGCACACTAACCATAGCATTGAACGTATTACATGCGAGTCAGTGTTGTAAACCTAAAATATGAGGCTGCAGCTTTAAAAAGTACTTGCTTTGCTAAAACCAGTTAAATGTCATTGTCTAAAACTGATAAACATTTCAGAGGAGGAATGTTATAACAAAACAGGGATGTTTGAGATCAAATGTCACCGATAGCAGCTGTAAGTGTGTGGCATCTCGAGGAAAATGTTTAGGGTTGCTCCGTGATGACATCTGTGTGACAGTCGCCTCTTTTGCAGTCCTCTCTTTAAATCTTGTATTTCATCTTCCCGCTTTCGCTGATCACACAGATATGCTAAAAATGGGGAAGACAACCAACAGTCAAAATGGAGGATAAGAGAGAATTGTACAATATTCAATGCAAAAAGAAATAAATGATTTGAGGCATGACAGTCAGTGCATTCAGACACTTATTGTGAGTCACTGAGTCACTCAAAAAGGCACTGACTTACATTGAGGTCTCTAAAATACTCATTGTAGTCTAAGGCATACCCGACCACAAAACGATTGGGTATCTCAAAGCCAACATCTGAAATCAAAGACAAAGAGCAACATTACTTGCAAGTTTTTTTTTCCACAGCCCACTGACTCTCTGACTAACAAGCTGCAACAATTGTTTTAAATGTGAACCAACTACTGACTCATAAACATAAATGGGGTGGTCAAGTACATACAGTCAGGAAGACACGCTGAGTTGTGTGGCACTCTCTTCACAAGCAATCTGGGGAAAACACAAGCAGACATTATTATATGATATCCATTCCTACATGTCGTGTTGTGTCAAAGGGCAGTATTCATTTTAAAAGAATAGCACCTGAAACCTTTTTCTCGTTGTCTCTCTTTCTCTGTCTAGACTGGAAAGTGGAAATAGTGATTCACAAAGCAAGACAACTGGGCTGGTTTTGATGCCTGTACAGCCATAACTTACCCTGCTACTTTGATCATTTTGGGCCTGAAGGCTTCAACATGCTTGAGGAGAGTTTTCATTGTCTTTCCAGTGCCTACAATGGCCTGTAAAGGAAAGATAGAAAAACTGGACTGAGAAAGCAGGAGAATGCCAATGAGGAAATGGGGACAAATAAAAAAAAAAAATTAAAAAAAAGACATTCATATTTGACTGGAGAAGTGAAAAGGAAGAAGTTGGTCACACTGCACTCACATTACATAACTGTTTGAGTGTTCTCTAAAAAATACTTAAAGTGAAAAAGGGATCTTAAAAACCAACATGTGAAGTTTTACCCAAAATGACTTTTTGCGTCGGGAAGAGGGAAAACTTGGTGGTGGATTGAAACCACAGAAATATGCTCTATCATGTTTGTCACATAGATAAAGGTCAACTTGCCCTACATACAGAATGGACTGTCCTTACGCACTTACACATAACATTTTTCAGGAGTGAATGGATATGAACCGTGTAAAAATAGGTTTGATTTTGCCTTTCATTTTAAATTCTGTTCTCAGCAATTTCTTTGCCTCAAGTAGAGAACTGTAAATTAATAAAAATTGAAAGATATTCCACACATAAACCTGCCTTATATATATGGGAACCATTTTAGAACCAGTTAGTAATCCTGTGCTCTACCCTATGTCCCACTGAAACATTGTTGCTCTCTTTTTTTTACATTTACATTATGCGGAGAAAATGTTTTGATAAAAAGCACCCCAATTTTGACGTGTAGTTCTTGCCCATTCAAATACAGATAAGTTTAATACCTCCATCAAAAAAAAAAAAAATTTAATATTATTTTGGAGTGGGGTCTTTGTCATCTGATGAAATATTCACTCTCTACTTTGGTTTCCTGAGAGATATATCTGGCTCTTTGGCTGCTCCGACCAGCTAGTCACTCCTGTTTGGTGCTGGGCATGTATCATAGAGTGGGTTTATCAGAGCTCTTTTAGCCGAAATCCGCCGCTTCCTGCTGTCAAGAATGATGTAGAGAGAATGAACCGAAACAGTCCTGGTGCAAGGCTGTGGAACCAAAACAATGAGCTGAAAGATGCTAAAGAGCTCCATAGCAGTGTCGAGTGAAAATTATCTGTGGGTTCATATACTATGAGCAACTGCTTTCACATTATATGTAGTAATTGTTATCATAAAAGCTACTATCAAATCCTTGGTAAAAGACATCTGTGATACTGACTAACTAAATAAAGAATCAAAGAAACACTATAGTCACTTGAAAATACAAACTTTCTTATTGCAATAGTGGCCACAGTCAAAAATGACTACAAGGACATATTCACAGATATTTGAGCACTGACTAATGACTGCAGTTTCAAAATGTTAAATCATGCAATATCTACATACAGTAAGTAATTGTTACTCACTGGCCAATTTCCTTTCCTGTAAATGTCATTTTTTCCCCAGTGCACCTTTTCCCTCAACAGGACTAAAGTTTATGATCATATTGGAAAAAACGGCTCTCTTATTTCCCAAATATAGGTCAGCCAATTAAGTTTCATCATGTTGAACTCAGGTCCTCTACAAGAAAAATGAAAAACTTTAAATGGCTCCTCCTGACCTGGATAACCAACCACGGCAAGAAATATAATAGGCCCATTTGGTGGAGAGGGAAAAATAGAGAAGCAAAAACATGTTTGACTCACCTCCACAATCAGTACGTTCTTATGAGAGTAATGTTGGGGCGGGAAAAGAGGAGAAGAAAACAATCATTCTTGGTTAGAAACATAACAAAGCTACAGTGTCTTCTGTAGTCTTACACACTACACACATTTCACCACAATATTCACAATGTAAAAAATCTATGTAGTTTATGATCTGAACAGCGACAAATTATACATCCGAAATAAAAATAAATACATGTACTGCAAGCTTTGTGTTGTAGAGCAACAGAGAAGTAAATGAAAAACAAATGAAAATCTATGAGCATCTTACTTTGGAGATATGTAAAGGGAGGATTGTTGAAACACAGGCTATCAACCGAGCCATACCCAGCCACATTTATTAAAGCAAGAGCTCTATCAGTAAGGCTTTTATTACATTTTATGATATCAGTGATTACGCAAGGAAATGAGCACAGCAGAAAAATGTCAGCCTCATCCAGACTGGAAATCTGTGTTCCTTCAGTCCTGCATTGAATGTCACACTGAAATAGCTGAAATTCTGCAAATGTTTGTCTAATCAACTGGAGACAACTGGGCACTATTTATATGAGGAGACACAATCTAAGCTTCACTTATGTTTAGATAGGTCAAGATAAAAAACTTTAACTGCCGTGTAACTGTTCGAACTTTACTCCACTTCTCAAACAAAGGATTCATCCAAGCATGTAGTCATGCTTTGTTTCGTCCTCATTATTCATACACATTTATCCGGAGTGCAGTAAACCCTGGAGAAATATAAAAAGAATGAACTATAAATTAATGTCCAAGAAAGGGGAAGCTACCGTCTGTTGACCACACTGTAGGGAGGCGAAGGCGTAACTGTGAACTATGTAATATATTCCTTGTCACACAATTAGTTCACTTCTTCCAGCAAAACATTGCAACATTCAGTGACAAACAGACGATAAAATTTAGTTGTACATCACAGGGAGCTCAGGGATTTCACAAGCACACTTTAAATATTGGGAGCAAAGAAGCTGGCAATGACTCAAGCTTACGACCTCATATCCTATTCATGTTTCAGGCATGCCACGCCTGGTTACAGGACGTATTAGTGTGTGAGTGTGTGAGTGTGTTTGTGTGTGTGTGTGGGTGGGTGGGTGTTTGACTGTGAGTGTTCAGATCAGCTGATTTATATTACCTACAAAAACACAAGCTGACTTATGACGTCTGTAGTAGTGGCTGAGTAATTCATCCCTATGCACACAAACACACACACACACACACATGCAGATGATGCACAGATGTGTGGAGAGAAAAACATGCACGCTCGGCAAACAAGCTTTTTTGCATTATTTCATTATGTCTACATTAACATGGACAAAAACTACAAATCTCAACTAATGTGAAATTGTGCACCCCAGTTGTAGGTGACAGTTGTGCTCATAAAGGACGGAAACAATCGATTAATTTAGGAGAGTTCTGTTTTAAATTCTGTTGTATAAGCTGCTGTTGTATGTGTGCAAATAAAAAACAAACAAATTGACTATTCACACACTTGATTAATTATTTAAGTATTTTTCTTTCAAGCCAAAAGGCCAAACATTATCTGTATCCAGTGTCTCAAATACTGATTTTCTGTTTTAAGTGACAGTAAAATGAGGGTCATTGTCAAACAAAGCTAGCAATTTCAAAGCGTCATCTCTGGGCTACATGATGTTGTGAAGCATATTTTTTCACCATTTAGGATATTTAATGCCCCCATATTTAGATATATCTTATTTTATAGAACAAATAATTCATCGATAAAATAATTGGCAGATTAATCATTTATGTAAATAATCCCTACTTGTTTGGAATCTCATGCTTTGCAGACGCTTGACTTTCAATATTTGTTTTTGTGTCATGTTCTGACTGTTATGTTATGACTCATAAATATGAAGCAAAGTCTGCTTTCTCTTGTCTATGAGTTGTGAGAGGTTAAGTTGGAGAGTGATTTTCCGTCTTTCATTTGAATGATTTTTTGTGGCCTAAAGAAAATACAGCAAAAGCAAGGTTTAGAGAAAAGGCTGAAAAAAAGATCACTTTGTATAACAGAGTTTTTGTCGTTGTCATTTCCAACACCTTCAGTGTCTCTTGACCCCTGAGCATCACTTCTCTACACTGTCTCGTTGAGACTTTCAGTAAATAGTACACACTATCAGTGCTGGGAAACAGCCAGCACATACACACAAACACGTTTCAGTTCGCCGAGGTACTGATTTTGATTATGTGATAACAAGACAAGCAGATGAGCAGTGAGCCTATGAGAACTAGACCACTGTCATCATCCTGATCTACTCTGATAGCAACTCGGCAAATCCTCCCATTTACGCAGATTTTACATTTTGCCTCTGCTAAGATAAAGTGGAAGAAGCCTTAAAACAATTATATTACAACATTTGGTATCTGATCACCGCTGCATTTGTCAGTAACTGCCATCTTTGATCTCCTGCACGGAAGCACTGAACCATTTCCTCGGGATGGAGAGATAGATAGCAGGCAAGAGGGAAGGCTGCCCTCTTGAGGCTGCCGTCTATCAGTGCCCACCATCTCTTTGCCATTTGTGTGTGTTTGTTTTATTGTAATGGAGCTCATGATGATGTTTTATTGGACTACGATGCTGTTATTTATTAAAAAAGCTGTTTCCAATGATGCAGATAAGAAGAACTGTTACCTTTCCAGCTAAAAATGACAAGTCCTCTGCTCCAACTATGTGAAGATCCTCTGTCGACTGGTCATTCTGCAAAAATAATGATCCAAGAGAAACATGTTTTTTTTTCCATAATGTTTTGATGTGTCAGACAAAGTTGCAATAATACGAGCGAAGAATGCAAAGTACGGAAACATGTGGACCAAATTCTAATTTAAAAGAAGTGTTTTTCTACTTTGATACAGTGTCAGATAGAAAGGTATAGCAAACGATTTGATCAGATTACATTATTTTGCCTTTCCCTAATATTTCTCATAAAGATTGCCACATTTATGGACAGAAATCATCACTAAACATGAAACAAATGAAGACTTTCAGGTTAAAGTGTATTTTATAGCACAGGACAATCACATAATATCATCAATGTACTCATATCTCAATGTTTTTCTCGTCTGCTGAGGCTGTGGTGGGCCGCATGGAAACAGCATGTTCAAGGCACACTTACACAAAGATACCACTGTCATAATGTTGTATAAAATATAACACACACATCTTCTGACTAAGTCATAGGATTCATCATGACGGATAATAACAATCTTAAGCATGAAGAGTGCCTCTACATATTCACACATGCCACCTAAGTGAAGTGGTCAGCGTCTGAGGGCTCTCTGTATAGCAGTGGGCAGAGGCTCACCAGGTAGCTCTTCAGACGGATGAAGTGGACCCTCATTGGGATTGTGCGATTGGAGTTGCAGCTAAGAGCCTTGATCCTGTCCACCAGGTCGGCACAGAACTGGTATCCTCCTTTAAGCACACACAGCACCACGATGTCATGGTCCCCCAGGTCATCCATGATGTTTCGAGCAAGACGTTCTGTCCTGCAAACGATTTAAAAAAAAATAATTTTTTTTTTAAATTTAAAAGTGAATTTCCTCTTCAACACTCTAAAGAAAAGCTGTGGTTTGTCTGTCCAGGAAAATAAGTGGTTACACCCATGTTTTCACTCCTGCTTGTTGTTTGTCTGCTTATACGTAAGCTAGCATGATATGTGAAAAACATAAACAAATTTTAATAAAGTTTGGTGAAAGGTTAGGTCACAGGCTGAAAACAAGTTTTATGTGCGGTTTTATGCATTTTTGAAAGATTTTACTTTGCAACAATTAGCTGTAGCTGTAGATTTACTTAAGTACAGCTGGACAAATTTCAACTTTCAATGAATATTATCGTATGAATGTTCTGTGTTGTTGTTTCACATACTAATGTAGGCCTTATGAATGATTCTTAGTAGACCAGCGACAATTAGTCGTTCAACAGAAAATTAATCTGCGACTTGGGGTGTAATGATTAAGAATTAGTAAATGGTATTTTTCCCTATTTGCTCACATTCCACAGTCAAAACAACTAGTCCTTTAATCCAGAAAATAATCAACAGATTAATCGATAATGATTATCGTAAATTGCAGCACTTCTAACTAAGAAATTTGTTGTTTTTGTTTGACAAGTCATTCTTTCAGTTCATTGCTTTGGACTTTGATTTGATTATATGTGATTTGGCAAACATGTCCATGATAGGTCACAGTATTGATATTTTCATATTGATTTCAGTGTTATCACCAAGCCCTTTACAGCATTTGATTGAACGCCAGTGTTGTCTTTTAGATGAAGAGTATGATTTATTCAGATTCCCACTAAAATTTCTATACAGTTTCTATTATCAAAATTCTCATAATGTTTAATAATTGTCTGTTTGTAAGTTGTTTGTTTTGTGGGTTTGTTTCAGCTTTGCAACGATCATTTTATATATGATACACCAAAACCCAGTTTTAGAGTATAGAATACACAACATCCCCTAAGTCTTTCTAGAGTCTCTCAGATCTGCTAAAAACCACAAACACTTCTGAGGAATCGTAACAGAAACATCTGAAGCTCACAGTGTTAGACAGCAGGGTTTTTGTAAGAAAACACCCAAAAAATCAAGATTCTTCTTCGTTTGTTTTGTGTCGTACCTATCCATAATCACGCCATGTGGAATGACGACACAGTCTAAATCTCCGGAGTAGTGAGCTGGGAAGCTGAAGAGGTCTAAACTGTAGCCTGGCCAGTCATCGTTAATCTGGGAGGGAAAAGATGAACGCAAACATTAGGTCACAGTGGCAAAACACCAGACTAACGTGCAAGCTTCTTGGCTGCGCGAGGTCAGCCTGAGAGACACATGTGACTCTAAAGGAAATCCATCTGTAAGGTGTGCAATGTTGTCTGAATGCGCAACGACCACCGAGTCTGTGCATCCACGAAGGACTAAACTTTTTTCTGCGCTGTTTGAAAACCATGCAGACACTTGACTCATTATTTAATTACCACAATGCCGCCGCTTCGCCCATCGTCTGCCATGTTGTTTTCCGCCGACATACACAAAAAAAGTTGTCTTTCCAGGAAAAAAGAAACTGGTACAGCAAGCTTTCAAGGGGATTTGGCACCGTGAGGAGAGAGGAGGAGCATCGTGGTGGAGGAATGTCTCCTCTAACCACCACCAAACTGTTTGCACCCCTCCGTGTACCGTGTCATACAACACTGCTGCCGCCGGGGGCGCTCTAACATAACATTTACTTGTTACTTTGCACAGGGCTGCTGCTGCTGTGAAGAAGGAGGCCGCAATTTAATGTTCGTCCAGGGGCCTGTGGGAATAAAAGGGGGCTGAGTTGCAAAATCCATGACAATTATTTATATTTTGTATAAGTTGATTTGTTTTATATGCAAAATCTTTATTTACACCTACTACCTTAAAACTCTTTCTTGTCAGACTTGTATTAATAGATCATTCATTTATCAATATTTGAAAGACAGGAACATATGCCACAATGTTAGAATGAGAATGGTCTGCATCACTCACTCATTCACTCACTCATAGACAGAATAAGACAGAAAGAGAGATAAGCAGGACTATGTCATCACCAATACAAGACATAAGGGATGTTTTAGAGTTTTGCAAGGGCAACTGAAAACAGGGAAGAAGTGAAAAGCATAATACTGGCAGAATCGTTTCATTTCTGTTCCAATGAAAGTGATTGTTTGGTTATTGCAATCACAAAATTCCCAGTAGGCAAAAGGAGAACTTCAATTTCACACCTTTGTCACAAGGTTTTTCACAGATGTGTTAACATCGCCATCTTGTGGAGAGAGACAGACACCTCTGGCCCTCCTGTACACTGCTTTTGTTCTGATCAAATCATTTTGTTCCTAATCTCATGTAATATTTCCATATTTTTGACACATAGAGCCTCTTGAACATTCTCAAACGTTGCCACACCTTCACTTCCAAAACAAGAGAAAAAAAAAAGATTTGCAGGACTGTAATTTAAGAAATCTAGATGCCACACCCAGTCTCACATGCACAACATAATCTGTGTCTGTGTGACAGTGTGTGAATGAGTGAATTCTAGATGAACCACCCAGGGACTCATGTGGTCAGTTAGTCCGGCAGCAGCAGTGGGGTCTGGGCTGTTGTGTCACTGCACATTAGAGCAGTCTGCTGGGCTCTGTTGAGAGGGGGAGACAAGGTGTCTGGGCCACCCACCCATGCTCCTCTACGGCAGCTGTAATTATAAACAGTGGTACAATGACAGCTGGGGAGGCAGATGTCAACAGCAACATTAGATTTCAATCAGCCTGCACAGTGCCATCACCTCAGAGGAATGAGGAGGTGTTGTAACAACACTGCATGATTTTTTTTATTTTTTTCTGAAAGCAGTTATTCTCTGTACAACTTATTTTAAAAGATGTTTTTGTTTTGCATGATAACGCAGCAGGCATGATGCTGGGATAATCACTGAGAAATGCTCCACAAGCCAGAAGATGTTTTTAGATGAAGTCTTGTCAGATTGTTTTTGATGCCCTCTCTGTTGGTGAGAGCAGGCTGGCTCCTTTGCTGCCCTCAGGGTGCAGGGGAGCAGTCTGGCTTTGGCATTTCACACTCGCTCAACAGTCAAGGCCTGTGACCGTCCGCAGACTTTACCGCCAACTGCTCCCTTATACCCTCGCCCCTGTTGTTTGTCCAATTATGAATATTCACTTGCTGTGAAAGTAATTCTGTCAGACATGTAACTGTCCAGCCAGATAACGTCAGGGGTGTCGTTTGCAGTATTTCAGGGGAGGATCTTACAAAGACATGACAATTCTTCTTTTCTATCAGATTTTGATATTTGAAAAAAAAAAGTGTAAGAAGACCTAAATTTTAGTATTTCTTTCTTTCCTTTTTCCTTTTGTGTTTCCAGAATCATTCCTTTGTGCCATAGACCTGCATTGTTAACCAAAAAAAAACACATCAATGAGCCACACCGTCGCACTGGGCAACATTCATTAGTAAGAATAATGGCACTGTAGTTTATTTTGAATTAATCCCACATATACCATCATGCTGCCAACAAGAGCACCAAATGACATTTTTAGGTTTTTTTTTATTTTTTTTATTTTAGAAATGCATATCTTTATGTTTATTATAAAGATATGCATATTATGCATTATTATAGATTTGCATTGTCAGCGGGAATGAATAGGCTTGGGTCAGAATGCCAGACAGAAAGTCTGAAAGTGTTGAGAGACAGAACAACACAATTTTTCTTTGTGTCTTTTTGTGGCATTTTTTGACAGTAATGTAAAGAATATCACTAACATTATCTTTTAATTAAAATGAATAGGTGGGGGAATATATCACTATGACCATGTGTTGCTTTATAAAACTATTCAGAATGTAAAAAAACAGCCTCAGTTTCAGATGGAGGTGGTTTTGAGTAGATTTAATTGGTAGTAAAAGTAAAAAAGAAAAAAAAAACAGACCACATAAGTCTTAAATTTAAACGCAATGATGAAAGTTGCCAATCTCCCCAAAAAACAAAACAGTGATGTCTGTCAGTCAACACAAAAAAAATGGACTAACACTGTTTTGAAGTGACTTCCTCTCTTTTTTCTTTCTTTGGGCGATGGTAATGTTGCAAAAGACAACATCCTTTCAACGTTACCTAAACCTGATATTAACATAGTGTGTATGTATGTGTTTTTTTTGTGTGTTTGTCTCAGTGCATATACACTATGCTTGACAACAGCCATTCTGGAAGGAAAAATCACACACAGCTGTAAAAGGGGGGATGTCTGCTGGCGGTCACTAACCTTGGTTGACTTTCAGTTATCACTACAGTGACGGTGATTACCGTCGTGCCACTGTTGCATTCGTGTGATGGTGAGTTTTTGCCCTCTCGTAAACTCCACAAAAAAAACTCTGCTGATGTATGGTCTCGCTGTATGACATATCATTTTTAATGTGTTGAAAACCCTTTCCAACAAAGCAAGTCAAGCACAATGGTGCACATAAACACATGTTGAAAGTTCATGAGCTAATTCACAAGAGTAGGAAAGCAAAAAGTAATAGCCTACATTAAGCATAACAATAAAAAAAACAACAAAATACAAAAAACAAATAGGCCACACAACATAAAAAGTGTCTATAAACAAGGTTAGACTGCTCAGAAAACACATTATTTGACATAATGACTTGTCCCTTTTTTAGTGCTTAATGGTTAACATTTACAATCTTCATAAATGTTTGATACTGAAAAAAAATCAGTCTGATAGTACTGAGACAAGCATGAATTCAAATGTCTACATTTGTTTTGGTGTCAAGTCTAGGGTAACTAAAGCAGTACCAGCAGAATAACATATTGATTTATTTGTAAATAAACACCCAGAAGAGGACACGATTCAACAAAATGTGGAACGTAACATTATCTTTACATTTACAAGTGTCCTCAGCTGAGCAGCAGTTCAGGTGCATCCAGATGCGTCTTTCATGGCGATGATCAGTGACTCAATGCTACAGGATCCACTGTGTAAGCACGTAAAACTCTATTAACATAATGACTTCCCTGTTTAAGTGGATTGTGGTTCATGTACTGAAAAACAAACTCAGTTACAGATGTCCTTGACAAACTTTCTTTTTTGTAGAAAGTGATATTTCTTCTCATATTTCTTTCAGTGAGACAGCATCATTCACTTGATTGTAGCACCAGAGCTAAATGACAAAGGATGGTGGTTTAAATGAGTGGAAAAAGAAATAATGTTGTTTATATGTGATGAAATTATATTTTAAACCTGGCTCCATGTTGACACACTTTCCTTGACAGACATGTTTTGGTTACATCAGCATTTTGGCATTGTCAAAAACCTTTCTTCTGCAGTGGTGATGGTGGAAAAACGATGAAAATATCGTTAAGGATTCAAGTAAATTAAAAACAGAAAAAGACAAAATTCCTGTTTTTCTCATTGCAATTCGGTGACTGTCACTCTACCAATATGCTGTAGAACCAAAACCAACAAGGTGTAAAATAATTAGTTTAAAGTTGATATATCCTCCGTCTTAATGAATGATGTCAAGCTTGTCCGATTTGATGACAAGTATTTATTTATTGTTTTACAGATAACATACTTCACAGGGTTACCTTAGAGGTAAAATCTCCTGACAGAACTCTGTTTTGACTCGTCGGAGACAGAGGGGAAGATGAACATACTTTTATCAAGCACACATTGTAAACAACTGAGCAATATTTAAGTCTAAATGGCGTACCATAGAATAGGTGAGAGACAACAAAATGTAAGTAGGAAGATGTGCCTCTTGCTTGCAAAGACAAAAGTTTCATTTTTACAAAACAAATAATGGTCGCTGACATTTTTTCTACTTTTTTTTTAAGTGGCTGAGAGGTAGAATGAAGTATTTTCAGTTAAAACCAATGATTTGATTTTCATTACTTTATCATATCATTTCATCATAATGAGTGAAAACATTATGAGTGAATAAGTAACCCCAGCCCTCTGAATATAATGTGAAATCTGTACAAATGTTGCCATTGTTCACGGTATTGTTTTGATTTTTATTGTGAAACTCTTTGTTTGTATCCCAAATGTCCAACGTTATAAGCAGAGGAAATATTTTAAATTTTTTTTAGTTAGGATTTCACAGTAACTCTCCAAACCGTGAGACAGTGAATTCCTTTTTTAATACTGTGAATAGCAAGGTCAGTCCATGTTTTTTTGTGTGTGTGTGGATGAGGTGTAGAGATGGATATATTCAGTTGGAAGTATCCGAATGAACGCTTCCGGGTCCTTCTGTGGGCGATGTCACTGACGAAGGAGTCGGAGCATCTTGCCAGCCACCATTTGTCTGTGGAGGTAAGACAGGAAATAGTTAGCTTAATGCTAACATAGTGTACGCTCTGATACAACGTGCACATAGACGTATATTTAATGATAAGGCATTGATATTATTTCATACAAATCACATGAAAAGACTAAATCCAACAATCAATGCTTATTCTTCTGTGCCACAGGCCTCCACTGCTGCCCCAAAAACCTATTAAAAATACATCAATGAGCCGCACTATTCCTTCATTATGATAAACATGGGCACTGTAGTTTATTCAAACCAATCGAACATATACCATCCTGCAGCTGTAAATCCTCACTAGAGCACCAAATGTCCAATCCATGGCTAAAAATAGTCACCAACAAATGTGCTATTTACTCCTATTTAAGTAACATTTCAGTGTCCTGCTGTTGTAGGACAATACTGAGTTATTTCTTATAGAATATCACCATTACTTGAAGGAACAGCTCAACCTTTTGGGAAATACAGTCTCCAGAAGTTTGATGCCACTTTAATGTCTGCACACTGAATATGAAGCTGGAGCCAGGACAGTTTTAGCTTAGCATAAAACAAAAGGCAAAAACAAAGAGGGCAACAGCCAGCCTAGCTCTGTCCAAAATGTAAAGAAATCTACTCACCAGCACCTCTAAAGCTCACTAATTAGCATGGTATATCTCGTTTGTTTGATACCAACAAAAAACCTCATGGTGTGAATAAAATGAATATTAGTGATCTTTAGAGGTTTGGTATGTTTTTTTTTTTTTTTTTTTTTTTTACTTGTGGACAGAACCAAGCTATCTATCTCCTGGCTCTTGCTTCATATTTAACAGACATATATGAGAGTGGTATTGATGTTCTCAATGAACTCTGAGAGAGCGTATATATACAGTATATATACAGTATATAAACAGTATCACTGTGGTCAAATGTTGCTGTATGTATTACTTTTTTTTTCTTCCAATATTCACAATGTAGAAAATAGTTCCAATTTAAATTCAGGGTCAGACTCAGTAGATTTATTCAGTCCTTAAAGTAAAATGAGACCACATAGATACTAAATTCAAATGCAAATATGAAAGATACCGGGCTTCTTCTCCAACAGCAGTGATGTCCAACAGCTACTTTAACAGTCAACACTAAAAACTGACAAAACACTCTTTTTTCATGAGACTGTTCATTAAAAAATATTCTTGTGCCACTTCCCTCACTTCTCCCTCCAAACGGCTGACATAATGTGAGATAAACAGAAGAGATGAAACACAGAACACGCAGACCTTTCATATATCTCAGAATATACCCCAGAGATGGTTGATAAAAGAATAAATTATCACAATAAAAAAATAGCTCTTTAAAATGGATGCCTTCTCAAATCATGATAAAAGGTTGACTAAAGACCATTAAGGCCATTAATTGCAATTTCCACGCTATAAGTGAGAGCTGGGAATGTGCTTTGGCAGCCTCTTATTTCCAAACCCTGTTATTTCGCGTAAAGACTGTCTGTCATCTTATTCTTATTCAAACATTTCCAGCCTCTGAGAGAGACAACACCCACCAGCAATTTCAGGGGTGTAATTGCTGTTCAGTGATAAAGAAGGAGAGGTGAACCACAAGAGTTCAGTCAGTAGATCTTAGAAAGAAAAAATATATCATCTGGGCTCCTGGAAATTTTGTTTTAAGTGTGTTATTACTATAAAAAATACTATAAAAGCCTCATATCATCATCAACAATATCCTCTGTAGTTGTTACTTTCATTGTTTATATAAAAATTGAATCATAAAAAGTTAAGTATTCCTACTGGATGATGTGACCCAAAATCTATTTCACAATGAACTATCACACTGTATAGTACAACGATAAGTGTAAAGTATTCTTTTTAATACATCACTGCCTGATGTTTTAATTGCTCACAATGGCTCATTTTCATTTTCAAGGTTTACAGTATAATCACTCAGAGACCTGGACTGGACTTTAGGTTTCTGGTTGTATACCACTGGTTGATGTGGCTATTTTTAGTTTAATTATAGAAATTCAGACAATTTCTTACTGACAAATTACACATTTACCATAAAAATGGATGGGTAGGAACTTCATTAGCCTCATCTTTACTGTTTTCATGTATAACTATTACATTAAAGTCCTCAAAGACTCTTCCAACCATCTGAATGAAGAAATATTCTCTTTGTGCAAAAACAAAAAACGATTTTTAACCTGGTTCTCAAGTTGCTGTTGTATTTCCTAATTTAAGAAGCTGGAAATTAAACTATTTTTTAACGTGACCAAAATATTAGTTTTTATAAAAATACTACGTATTGTAAACATGTAGTATATCACTATAAACATAAACATAGTAAACGTAATAATACATGTTTTACATTTTTAAATTTTGGTTGATGTTTTCAAATTCGAATTGTGCATTCAGATGGTTCTAAGAGTCTTTTAAAGCTCACAGGGTTTTTAATTTTTTTGGGAAAATTGGATGCTTAGTTCTGTGACTCCCATGTAAAGCTAATAACATGAGAGGCAAACTGGCACTGGAGATTTGTAATTGGTTCATAATGTTGATAATTCAATACATTTGGTTTAGAGCCATGACCAAATCCCTGCTAGCACTTAGTTTGGAACTTAGTCACGGCTTTTGCACATTTTATGAAAATATTTTGTCTGCTTTCATTTGTCCCACTGTCTAACACCCCAGCACAGTGTATTGAACACCTATTTCCAGTTGAGCCTGTTGCATGTTGTAACTGGCTTGATACATCCGTTCTTATTTTAGCACAAGGGGTGTTGCAGGCTTGGCTGTCAGTGTCGCTGTTCCTGTGGATGAATGATCTGACCAATGTGCTTGGACTGTTAGCCCAAAGCCCCGCTCTTTCTGTCCCTGTGACTGTCGTATTGATTCTGTTCAGCCCTGCGCAGCCTGTCGCTATGGATCTACATGCTAACTCCACTGCCTCCAGTGTTGCCTGTCCCACCCTGCCCAGGCCCAGCCCAGCAAGGAGACCTAGAAAACTGGCCCAGCCTTTGACAGGCTAGCTAAGGAGTTATTTTAAGAATTAGCAACTGGGAACTTTTTTTTTGTGAAGTCAGTCTCGGAGGGGACGAGAGGTATGACTTGTCCTATGGTGCCAATGTGAGAGCAGCGTTGGGAGGGAGGATGACACCTGTGTCCTTGTTCCTGTCGACTGCAGGTGCCTCGCTAACGCTAATATCATCCGACAGACTAGGAGCATGTCCAGCTACTCAGCCCGGTAGCTGCCTCATTGCCTGCCACCTAGGGCACGACTGGAGCAGGGGGGCAACTGGCTGGACAACAGCCCAACCCCGGCAAACTCTGCTAAGTGGCATCCCAGCATGCATACAGAATGAAACAATATTATACACATCCTGCAACTGGGGAATCGTTGCAAAGTAAGACAGCAAAGAAAACGTTGAGAAGGACAGAAGGAGATTGTTTACAGGTCTTACGTTGATGCCCTGTGGACTGTACATCTGGCTGGCTGCGAGGCTGTCACTGTATCCTCCGGTCTGGCTGATAACATGGCGAAGGGTATCCACCTGGAACAGCGGGGACACACAGACAAAAGGCCTGGTCAGACAAAAGCTCTGGATAACAAAGACAGCCATGCACAAAGGAAAGGTCAGTCTGATAGTAAAAGGGTACCATAAACAAGAAAAGGTTACAAACAGCGAATCAGAATGATTTGGCTGCTACTACAAGCTTGATAACAGACATCGCAAAAGGACAAAAATAAAAGAAAAAGGACAAGAACTAATTATGAATGCATTTGTAGTTGTAGTGAAATAATACATCAAAATCAGACGTTAAACACAACGCTCTGCAGCTCATTGTCCTAAATGTATCTGCGCACTCCTGACAATATGACAGTGGAGCAAACGCTCTGATGAAGTTTCACATCCAAAAACATTTACCTGACAAGGCTGCCAATAAAAATCTGGTGTAACTGAGGTCACATCTTACATTATTTGGTAATAAAAGTTATTACTGGAATACAGCCTTTTCCGTGTTCTTCATAGATTCATTGGAAGCTGCTTTGTAGCTTTTAGCAGAGCAGCCAAGCCAGGTGAAAACACGCCTGCCATGTGGATTACACAACAAATCAGACTACTCTATTCAAGAGGGCCAATTTAGTCAAAGTTGTACTTTCTCTTTTCTTTTTTTTTGCCTTCTTTTAATTGTGCACCTCTGGGAGTGAAGCCATTCTGACATGATCAGAAAAATAACCCTTTTAAAGGAACATGAGTTTCAATAATTTAAGGCCAACCCCGAAGACCTCTTTACCTCCTATAATGGTCATCTCATTTGCATATTCATTAACAACCTAAAGCATTTGGGGAGCTGATGTGAATAGAAAAGCGGGGATGGAAGGATAAAGAAATGATGCCGAAAGCTCTGAAACTAAATGAAAATATAACTGCGGGTGGTGATTCCTTAATCTATGGCGAGAGTTATAACACTCAGAAACACTACGTTGGTCATCACTGTCCACTGGGGCAAGGTCAGGGAGCTACAGTGCACCAGTGGCTATGTGAACTCTTGTCAGGAGCGCTGATGAGTGTTGCACCGTTTCCAAAACTGTCTGCAGTCGTCTACTCAACTGTGGGTTGACAATGGCTTCTACATTAATGTAAAGCTTCAGGCTAAGTGTAACCTCTGTTTCACTGTGTAGGGCAAGTAATTGTGTGCATCTGCATTCACAGAGTGGTCAGTGGTCGAACAAAAGTATGAGTGAGCTCAAGTTTGTGCAAATTTTAGTCATGTCAGACACTAAACTTAGAGAGGCGCCTACCTGGGATTGTATGTTGGCCCCAACCTGCCCCCCTTGGTACGAGTCCCCATTGAGGGACTGCACACTCATGAACAAGTCTCCGGAGTTTGACATGTTAAAAGAGCCAGCAGAACCTGAGAATACACAGAGGCAGAGAAGAAGAAAGAGAGCAAGAGAAAAGGAGAAAGAGAAGAGAGAGAGAAAAAAGTAACAGGGAAGAAGATAGGGACAGAAAAGGAGTTAAAATGATCATGCATTAGCAAAAGTGCATTAAGTGAGTTAGTTTGGGAGGGCAGCGGGCAACTTGAAAAACCTGCATGCTACAGATGCTGTAGGCACACATTTAAATATCACTGAACCATAATCTAAAAAGGAAAAATCCACCAACAAGAACCATAAGACAGAAAATCATCATAAAACTGTTTAAGTCCACTTAAAACAGGGTTTATGGATTATATTGTTGTTAAATGTCCGTGCTGCTAGTGTTTCATTAAGGAAGTAATAATTGATCTGCAGGAAGACCCAAAGAATTGTCTTCGTCCTTTAATGGACCCCAGCTCCCCAGATGTAAAGAGACCATCGCGTAACTTGATTTCAACACCCGGTCCTAATCCAATACAGTTGCGAAGTCTCTATATGACAAAAGACTCCGCTTGCCCTCTGAGCAGCTTAATGGCATGCACGAGGTCAACCGGACAAGAGGCAGGAAAAATTAACGTCCACAAGACCAAGAGGTCAATAACAGAGAGAGGGAGAAAGGGAGAGAGAGAGAGAGAGAGAAAGAGAGAAGAGAAAGAAAATGAGTGAGAGAGACTGACAGCAAAGGCAGAGAAGAAAGAGAAAAAACGGAACAAGAAGAAGCAAGAAAGCTGTACCATATAACTGGGTTAGTTAAGGAGAAGGAGGGATTTCTGTTAGTCTAAATGAAACAGCACCAGAGACTGAATTCTTGAGTTGCGACTCAGGTATGAGAGCATCTCTATGTTGTGCTTCCTGGCATCATACAATTCTTTACTGATTCTTCTATCCATATAGAGCTTGAAGTGAAGCACCTGAACAATTTTTAACCTGGGTGTGAAACTCACCTGCTGAGTTGGGAGTTGATGGGGAGTTTGCCTGACTGCCGTGGGCAGACACGCTGGTTGCATTGACCGCAGTCCTTGCTGCGTACATGTTGGCCTCTTCTTGAAACTTGCCGATGTTTTTCTTGTATCGGATTCTCTTGTTCCCAAACCAGTTTGATACCTGACACGACAATCGGTGACAAGATAAACTAGCTGAATGATAATTTATTAAAGCTGATTATCTATGCAAGGAAGGCAACAAAAGAAAAACTGTACAAATACATTTTGATAGCACCTTTTCGTGGAGTGTTAAATATCAACACCCAGCCTATACCTGGATTGTGATTCAATCAGCACACCACCTTTTAGCACCAGCTTTTGTGACTGCTGTGACATATTTGTACTTCCACACAGATACAGTATGTGCCTAGAAAACCTTGAATCATTGCAGGCTGCATACACACCTTCTGCACATGGCTAATTATTCGTAGTTTTTAGTGTGTGCTATGCAAATTTGGCTCCTTAAAAATGCCTTATTGGATGTGTTGTGTAATATTCCTGTTGCTGAAGCACAAAAATACAATGGAGATCACTCTAATATGTGCTCATTGTGCTCCACATGTTTTTATTTATTTCCTCTCTGGTTATTTAATCTTATACAGATAACCTCTCCAGTCATTTTTATGAGTAGAATTTATATTCATCTCCGTCAGGATGACAATTATCGCACACATATGGTAAGACTTTATGTGAGTTGCTGCTTGGAATGAACCCATAATCAAACTTACAAAAATAAGCATCCGTGATAATTTAAAGGTTATTCAAAGATTCAGATGTTTTAGAAAATAATAGACGAGGCTCTGAAAACTAACTTGTATTGCATAAATACAAAAATATCTGTCAAGCATATAACAAGGTTTGGTATCATCATCTAATTAAGTTAGCTGTGTGCATAGCATTAGCTTGTTCATTGTTAATAATAGTTGGTATCAACTGACTAACAAGTGTTAGGATTGGCGTTATTTGTAAAACCCAGCTTATATTCTGTTTATGTTTAGATACTATTACCAACTCCAAATTAAATCGATCTATTTTTCTTATTTTTGACCTTTGTTGATTCTGGTTACCTGTGACACTGTGATGCCGCATTTCTTGGCCAGTTCTTCTTTGGCCTCCTCGCTGGGATAGGGGTTACTGAGGTGGGAGTAAAAGTACTCGTTCAGGATCTCTGTCGCCTGTTTGTTGAAGTTCCTCCTCTTTCGTCTGGACAGAAAGCATAAAATATACTTAGTAAATATACTTCATAAACAAATAAATGCAATCAATTCCTCTCTTGCACCTCCATTCAACCAAGATGGCTTAGTTTGACTGAACAGTGCTTAAAAGCTGGTAAAATGAAATAGGAACAAAAACAAAAAGAAAGAAAATAAATTTAAAAAAATCTAATTGAAAGATAAAGACACAATTGGATCTGTCTGACCGATGACAATGAAAATGAAAATAAGGAAAAACTTTTAATGAAAATAGAGTACACTTTGGAGCAAAATACATTAAAACAGAGGGATTGGTTTTGTTGCACCAAGTCACATGGACACACACACACACACACACACACACACACACACACACACACACAGACCTGGCATCGAGGAAGCGTGAGCGCAGGATCATGACGGCCTCGCAGGTGCTCTGTTTCAGCTGCATCTGGATGGAGCTGAACTTGCGGTGGATGATGCTGACCATGCGCTCGATCTCTTTGGGCGAGATGGGTCGTGTTCGAGACTGCTCCCTCAGCAGGTTCATCACATGGGTGGTGAACTCATTGCACGCCTGGACGCACAGACAGACAGGATTCATAAAAAGAATAACTATCACAGAGGCTCGACAGCTTCAGACAGAACAAAAGGATGAAATTGGATTCTGGAGAGGCTGCACCTTCGCTGGTAGGCCTCGGCCTTGTAGAAACAGTGCTGACAGTATAACAGCAGCAGTGTTAGAGGTAATAAGAACAGTCTAAATTAAAGCAGCAGACGCAGCGCGATGTTTCACGCCAAACAAATATAGTCATACAGTGGAGGCAGCGAGACTCGCAGCGCTGTGAATATTAAAAAGACTTCTCTTCAATGGAAGAGAAAATGTGACAAGTGAGGAGAAATTTAAAATGACAGCAGGCTTTCAGTCCCGTTCACGTTCAAGAGGTTTAAACTGTCTCCCTCTCTTTTCACTCCATCTTTCAGTCTACCTCGTTCTCTCTCTGTCTGAATCAGTCACTGGATATGACTGCATTCAGAGTCAAGGTGTCTGTTGCTTGTCAACACCAGGGTTATGTCAGTCAAAGTGATGCACGGAGCAGCCGTTCTGCTTGCACACACACGCCAGACACTACTCACTCATACACGCGCGAGGTGTACGTAGCGTGGTGACACAAAAATGCTCAGGTGTATATTGACTGTGACAGTTAGTGATGACTAGCCTTCCTCGGAGAAGATGACAAACCCAGAACGTTTTCACTTCCGAGGGAATGACAAGAAGTTACAGTCTTTGGATAAGAGCTGGTGTGTGACTGATATAATGGCTGCTTGCCTGCTGAAGGCAACATCTCTGAAAGCTTGGCTCGTCATGGGTTGACCTGTGAGAGCTGATTTCAAGAGCATTACACTTAGTTAAAAAATGTCTCATTCATCCCTTAGACCAGCTTATTCCTATTTAAGGTTCACTCACAAATGGAGCTTATCTCAGCATGAATTGGCCAAAGGAATAAAAAAAAAAAAGTCCTGGACACAATGCCAGGTGGTTATGGTGTGAAACACAATTTTCACTCTCTAGGATGGGCAATCCAAAGTCTTTAATTCAATTCAGCTGTTTTTCACCATAGAAGGAAACTATTGAAGGAAAAATATAAAGTCTGTACAGAAAGCCATGTCTCAAATTATTCACTTCATTATTTTTACTTTATTTATTTGTTTTCTTTTTGGTATTCAATGGAAAAAAATAGGGAGAGGTTGGGGTCAGCTATTGAACACTATCCCTACAAGTGAATCTTCAAATCTACAGTGTAGTATAAACTATGGAGTCCTCATCAAGAACACTAAAAGATAATTCAGCAACCAAGTCACACGTTTGTTTATGTGAAATATAATCCTAAAACATAAATCACTTATACCCATTGAAACTTTTGCCTCTGCCCATGTTCACCATCAGTCAAGATAATGATCAATGTTTTCAGCTGCATTGACCACTACAATAAATAAACAAGTTACACAATTGGCTAGATTTGGCACCTGACCAGGCTCCATTAGTGGGAGGCTGCAGAGCAGAGAGAACACTGATATGAACTTTCTGTAGTGAAAGAGAAAATAAATAGACCATTTGTGGGGCTTGGTGGCCTAGAGGCAAACTGCGATGTCCCCTGTTCACATCTAGCCTGAGACTTTTATTGCATGTCTCTCTCCGTCTTTCTCTAGCATAATTTCTCTTCTGTATCTTTCTAATAAAGGTATAAAATGCCCTAAAGTTCTGTAATGAAGGGGGGGGGGTCAACACACTGAGGTGCAGTGCTACAGATGATTCCCTCGAGTGTGGACTGTTAAGGGAACATAAAATACTCAAATATTTGATCCACACACTATCTCGCTTTTGGGTATGATAACAGGGCAGGTGCTTCCAATAGTGGGGACCATTTTTAGTAGGGATGTTTTCCAAGTGATAAAAATGCCCCCTGGTTGTTTTATCACCTTGATGGCCAAAATGTGTGGCGGGCTGTAATTCTACCAATGCATTTTTGCATTCACTGATAAAATATATTTCCAATAAAATGACAGAATAAATATCTGTTACAAGAGTAGGGACTGAGCTGAATAATCAGCTATGATATACTAAAGCTGAGGAAAAGCTGGTGCAGAGCCAATGTTACAAAAACAATATTCCCACCTGTTCATACTTCTCCAGCTCCGTATGGTAAATTTGTCGGATTTGAGACAGCTTGGCCCGGTAGTCGGAGTGTTCTGCTGAGTTGTCGGCACCAACGCCACCAGTGGCCGCTGCGGCAGCTGCTGCAGCTGCCGACCCGCCACCTTTTTCCGGCCCGGCCACACCCTCCGCCAGCAGCATGTTGTCCAGTCGCATCAGCTGGGGATCTGGAGGCTCCTCCTCCTGGGCGCCGCGGATACTGAGCACTGTGGAGGAGAGGAGGAGAAGGACATCAATATAATGGTACTCAACAGTCTAATTTGTGTCCTTAATGATTCACTTTTAAGGTGAACAAAGTGACTGAATAACAAGGCAGAGGAATTTAACAATGGCTGAAAGAGATTCTTAACTATTTCTTCCGCTCCAGCCTGAAATATGGCCGTTGCTTTAATAGTTCAAGCCTGCGCCATAAAAACCTGCAGCCTCACAGAGGCTGGCAGCTACGTAGGACCATAAAACTATCATTTCATCGATTTTGACTATCATTTCATGTGAAAAAAATTAACACAGCCTTCCACCACAGTTCATCTTTCATTGCTTCCCTTATGCTCAGACTATGTTTAGTTTCTGGCTGATGGCTTTATTATCTTGTCAGATGTTGTCTACAAAGCAAACCAAACTAATGATGCAAAGTGTAACACAGTATGTTAATGCAAAGATACGTTGTCTCAAATGAATGAGTCATGGAGATTAAAGAATTTGAACTAAATCAAACAGTTCCGCTACATGAAGAAGCACAAATTGGAAATCTGATGACTACTTATATAAAAATAGCAAAGAATAGAAAAGCTTAAAAGGTTCTGAATTCACTGTCATTGGATTTTTAATCATTTGGATTATGTATTTTAACACTCATGACATTAGTAAAACACTGAGCATTAATATTTTTTTCTCATCTCAGCATCAGGCTGGATGTGCAGGATTTTGGATCGTCTCTCCACATATCTTACAAATAACAACTGAATCAGCGTTCTGCTGCCACACCTGTGGTCCCAGGGCAGCATTCACAGTGTTGTAATCTTACATTTAACAGGACTAAGGATGTTTTTACAACTGATAGTAAGGTGTGTTTGAACGCTTGTTTGGGGATTTGAACCTACACTGAGTCTTCACACACCTACATGGGATCTGCTCCCATGGTGTAAAGAGTGGAGTGTAAACATAACACAGACAGGCCTGCTGAGATGGACATGCACAAACAAAGTACACACAAAACCAGACTCATCCGTGCACACGTTCACACACAAATGCGTTCATGCCAAAACTATACACTGCTGACACTTTCAATAATACTATTTTTTAAACTATATTCTAGTGTATAAAACATACAGATGTTTCACCATGATTTTTTATCTAGGATCAGCTGTACTGCCCTGCCTCTTTCTGCCACCAGAAGGCTCCCTCGGTAAAGCAGCAGAGCGTCCTGCTTTTCTCAGAGGTGCTGAAAACAGCCGACCAGGTGCAGCCCTCCATTCCATCCACTGTCTTCAAGGACAAAGACAAAGCTCACACTGCCACCACATTTTTCATACACGTTTTAATCTACGTGTCTATCAAAATGTTTCAGGGGGGGACAATCCAATAGTGCATACTGTGTGTGTCTCTTTCATGATGACTGTAGACAGTGAGGGTAAATGACAGGTTGTGTGACAGAGCAGTAAAGCCATATTGCAGCCCCACAGTCTCCGGTCACGGCGACGGCTCTTTTGTAATGAGGATGTAAGGTTGAGTCGCCCTGTGACCTTTCTGGTGAGCAGGGGGTCCAGATGGATTCCTGGGGCAGCGTGGGGAGCTTGTCTACCCTAGTCCTCCTCTTTTCAACCCCACCACCCCCAACCCCCCACCCCATCCCTTTTCCTTTCCTCTCTTTTTCTCCTCCTGCAATAACATCATCCATTCCCATCAGCTCCAACACGTGAGCAAGCTCAGCTCAAGAGGCAAATGTCAATGGCTATCAGACGGCTGGAAAAGGTCAGGAGTTCAGATGGGGAGCAGATGCATGTGCATGTGTGTGTGTGTGTGTGTGTGTGTGTGTGTGTGTGTGTGTGTGTATGTGTGTGTGGGCGCATGTGCACATGTGCAGGTAGATGAATATGTGGATATTTGTCATGTGAATCACACCAGCGGGAAATTATAACACTCACCAATTTGATACTGACAAAATAGTGGCACATCCCAACCAGAGGGGGAATCTAATGAGCCTAAGAGTGATTTATTCATTCCCTCCAAGTCCCCGAGTGCACAACTAAAAGCATGAAATGGATTAAATAAATACAATTAATAAGGAAAATCAAACAAATTCACTGTGCTGTGGCATAATTACCCTAACCACAGCCATCAGCTTTATTTATTTCTGTTCAGTAATAGCAATGAAATTGATTAGACCTCAATGCCAGTCGTTGTGAACTCTGCAACCATGGACTATACATTAACATAATCACCTGACAGAGGGAAGTGCCCTCTATTACAATACATCACATGCTCCCAACACTTGTACAATAACACCAAAAACCTTTTATACACACTTTCTAGTCTATTGCTGCAACAAAGGCATGGAGTCCATACTGCTCTGCGATTCTCTTATTCCATGGACAGTCACAGATTAGTATCTATAAAAGGAAGATGGCCATCATCTCATCTTGATCATTACCGACAGACTTAATTGAACAATGAGAGGACACAATTCCCCTCTCTGTCGCTTCCTCCCTCCCTCCCTCCCTCCCTCCCTCCCTCCTTCCTCCTCTCTTCTTCTTTCCTTTCCTTTGTGCACACTCTTGTATAATTCCTTCCCTGAGATGTGGGGCACTAAACCCAAAAAGGCAAGGCATAAAAAATGAATACGTATCATAAACAATCCTTGAGCTGTTTCCTGAATAATAAATGGGATTCTAAGAATAAGCCTTTGTTTTGGTTATTGACAAAATTAATTTCTGCTGTTTTACTTCCTTAAGAGCTGGCTCATGCCCATCGCCACACTGCCTGCTGTTTGCAGACAACTGCAGTGTAAATAAACACGACGATTAAGCCACCCACTCGTACAGGGAGAATCAAGGTGCGCACACACAAACACACAGCACAAACATGCACTTTGTGCACAAATGTAAGAACTCATATAGGCGCACACACACAGGAAAAATACACAGCTATGCATATTGGCAGACTACCCTGAGCACCCAGCCTGGCGCCCTGCGAGTGCTTTTAAATGAAAACATGTTTAATTAATGATGTTGAAGTATTCTGTCACAATTAGGAAGATTTACGGTCAAACAAGGCAGCAGCGATGTCCCTGACAGCCATGATGAAAGTTTACCCTTCTTGCCTCTGACTGGCAGCTAGCAGCCAACACTGGACTGGATCCATTTCCCATCAATACAGTAATGCAATACACTCCGCAGCACTGTGGTCTATATATATGTGTTTGTGTGTGCGTGCACGCACGTGTCCTTTCTTGCCTTGCTCTTGTCCACATCACATGACCCCAGAGAGGGCCTGGCAGTGGTTGTGCTCTCTATTGATTGTGTGGGCACACGTCATCTAGGGTTTCAGCAGTTAATAAATCAGGCCTGCTCCTGACACAACCATGGATGTGTGTATACATCTATGTGTGTGTGTGTGTGTGTGTGTGTGTGTGTGTGTGGTGTGTGTGTGTGTGTGTGTGTGTGTGTGTGTGTGTGTGGGCCTGTCACAGACCAGTCAGCAGGAGTGAAAGCGACAGCCACATGATAATGTAACATCACCACCATTCATCCCTGCCACACAGCATTCTGAGACAAAACAACAACAACCAGGAACCTGAAAAAAGCAGCGTGATTTACAGCAGACATGACAAGTATCACTAATACAAATCCTCCCCTCCCCGCTCCTTCAAGGAGTTCAGCATCCAGCTCTCATCTGCATTTGATACAAGCCCAATAAAGCAGTCTTCATAAGATGCAGCACTGTTCCATATTTCACACTGACCCAGACGGTAGGGGTAAACTACAGTACTAAGCAATGCTATCATCATTACTGAGAGCACTAAATGAATATTATGTTGCGTTATATCCAGTTTACTGTATATGTGCTCATTTCTACTGAATTAAATCAGGGCTTCAATAAAGAGAATACAATCATTATGAAATTTGTAATTGGAGATCTCTATAAAGTCTATACTGTCAAAATAATTGCTATATTCTAAATATTGTGTTATTTTAAAAAGTAAAATGGTCTTTACTGTTTTTTTTTAATTAACTGTAGCTGAAAGCTGAATTTGTGGTCAATCCATGAACTCATGGAGGCCTAAATTATTCTCTCAAGCACCAGATAATGAAAAGCTGTTAAAGGAGTACTCAACCACATTACCAACAGCCCAACTCGGTCAGCGACAGTTCAGTCAGAGGCAGGTTTTTATGCCAGTAGCAGCTAACACAGCAGCAGAGATGAGGATTGATTCTGCAGAGGTCTGGTAAATTCACTTCTTTGAAACTCCACACTCCCTCATTTATTTATTTTTTTCATTTTCAAACTTGTAGTCTTCGGCACCAACCACCACTGACATAAGTGACATCACTTGAGTCAATTTATCAGATTTTACTCAGCTCCCTTTAGGCTTCATGCAACTTTTTTCACACATGCAGTAGTACTCCCCAACATCTGTGAACACACACCGAAGTATTAAATTGGTTGAGTTTACCTTTTAAATGTTTTCCAGACACAAGCAGCCAAACAAGAACTTTATCTAAATAAAATTAAACCTAAAAATGGCTCAAGTTGGGATATAACAATTTCTTAATTTGCGTATGTAAACACACACTGAGTTGGAGTGAGCTTCGAAATTAAAACATGTCACATAACTCTCTAGTACAAGATGTAATCCAGAAACTGTCTGTTCAAAAAGAATGAGGCCTCATTTAATGATTATTTCCATATTGATTAATCATTCAATTACTTTCCTGATTAATCAGTCAATTGTTTAGTCTATAAAATGTAAGAAAATGGTGGAAAATGTATATCACATTTAACTAAAGCCTAAACCGATTGTCTTATATGATATAGTTTGTTTGGTTTTTTTTTTGGTCTTTTTTGCAAATACCAGTCCCAAACCTGAAAATATTCCATTTATTATCACATAAGACAATGAAAAGCAGTCAGTTGGGAAGTTGGAGCAAGGTCACATTTGCTTTAAAAAATAACAATCAATTAACTAGTTATTTGAGCTCTTAAGAGGAGTATGAATCTTCCAGCTTCCGATGTTTTCAATTTTCAATGGTGTTAGGGACATATTTTGGTTGAAACCAAAAAAGTACTGAGATTCAAAACTCAGCCCTACCAAAGAAGCAATCATCATAATGCCGCACTGTGCCATATTTCATGCTGACCCACACAGTAGGGGTAAACGACAGTGCTAAACAACGCTATTATCATTACTGAGAACGCTGAATGACTATTATGTTGCATTATATCCAATTTACTGTATACCTGCTCATTTCTACTGAATTGAATCTGGGCTTTAATAAAGAAAGCACAATTATTATGATATTTCTAATCATAGCTCACTATGAAATCTGTGTCACGAAATCTGTTATTATATTCTCAACATTGTATAGTTTAAATTGTCTTAAAATGTTCTGTACTGTGAGCTGAGAGCTAAATTTGTGGTCTATCTATGAACTCATGGGAAACTTTCTCAGGCCCAAAATGTTCTCTCCATCACCAGATAATGGGAAGCTGTACAGCCTCAGTACACAAGGGCATAGTCATAAAGTACCTCTAAAACAGCTTTATGTTTTATCAGCCATCTCGAGTATCATGTGCAGAAAGGGGGCAGAGCAGGAGTGTCGTATCTGACACTGGGTGGGGGGATGGGGGATACCAAGGACAAGGAAAAACACCAAAGAAATACTGGAGGGACAGGCAGAGACGAGGAGATGTGGATGGTACAGGCAAGGAGGGAAGAGAGTGATGGAGGAAGAATGAAAGGCGAAAAATAGAAATGGAATAGGAAAGCGAGGTGTCAATTAAAAAAATGAACCCCAGTGCATTTGGAAGGTGACAGCTGGTGGGAGACGAGCTGACAGGCGTCACATTAGGCGGATTTGGTGGCCGCTCCCCTCGTCCCCTCCTTTTTTTTAATCATTTTTTTCCCTCCTCTCCCTCTGTCTCTCTCCCTCTCTGGCTTTCTCCACTGGCGATCGGTAGTTTCTCATGCGGCAGTGGTGGCGGCGGCGGCAAGCGAGGCAAGAACTCAGCTTGGTGTTTTTCAGAACAAGTTCCCCCTGCAGCTACTCCTAATAACGGTAATTATCGTCATCATCTGAGGCTTAAGCAGGCCAGTTTGAGGCCTGAGGGGCTGGCCTGATAATGAGGCAGCCAGCGCCAGAGGAGAAGACCATTCAGAGCACCGCCCTGCCACCAAAGCAGAGCACTCCCATTTAAAAGCCTTCATTAAAATAATTCATTATTCAAAACAGACAATACATTAGCCCCCTGGCTGTCAGTCTTTCTTAAGGTGTCTTAAAATATATATCTTCTTGATTGAATCAAACTCATGCTCAGCCCATGCAGTTCCAACAGCTCCAGGCTGCATCAGAAACCACGTTGGCTGAATAACTGAGGAGAAGTCACAAGCTTGTGGAGCAGCGAGCCGCACAGTTGGCCCGCTAGCCCGAGAGACAAAGACAGCTCTATGGAGAGAGGACCACGCGTGGGAAAACACAGAGTAAACAAATGACCGATCACACAGACTTTTAGATGAAGCTGGGGCAGTTGACAGTGAACAGGTGACAGGAAGGTCCCCAGGATATGAATCTGGGATGTTGCAGCTACATAGTCAGGATCTCAAGCGGCTAGTATTCCTCAGCAGAACACTGGAGAGTTTCAGCTCTCCTTTCAACTCTCCAATGGCCTGTAACTTTCCAAAATCAACTGTCTAAAATTCACACCCATTTCAGCCATAGAAACACTTTTGTTTGGCGGTAAGACCCGTCACATAAAATTCTTTTTGAGCACTGCCAGACTTAGAGCTTAGTTTTATTTTTTGCAAATAGCCAAATAATTGGACAAACAGTAGCCAATCTTGGCCAAAAAAAACAGAGTACAAACCTATCCAGCTGGTGTGTGTATGTGTGTGTGTGACTGCACACACTAGATTAGTAAAAAAGTGTAATCCATGACAATATACCTCACACTCCTCACACAGGAATCTTTATTAAAAGTTATGATTTAGATCAGGAAATATTTGATGAAAGAATAAGTAAACAAGATGAGAATCTGGACATTCAATGCCCAGTCCAAAGCTCTGGAGGTTAGTTGTAGAAGTGTTTAGTCATTTGCCATAGAAAAAAAACCCCTCAGATATTATTGCAGATAATCTTAACAAGACTTCCTTAGCGTATCAAATTTGTCATCTACTTTTCCACAAATAAATGCCAGCCTCTAATAATCAAATGACAGCGAGCGTAGTGATGCTGTCCCGGGCAACAGTTGGTGAGGAGGTGACGTGTGAAGCCTTCGGAGTCAGGAGGAGATGGTCCGTGACAGTGAGCGTCCTGCCCTAACTGTTACCCTACAAGCCCTCCCTACGCACCAGGACAAGACATGAAACAAGAGGTCCGTTAACACAATCCTCCTCAAGTCCCCGTGGTGTGTATTCCTGTGCATGGCACATTTCATAAGGCTCCGCTCTTTGACTGGTGATGAGTTTATGCGAAGGTAATTAACAGTAATTAATCCTTAATTACAGCAATTAGCAGAGTCGCAGTAAATTAAGCCACATCTGGAGGCACGGAGCAGGGATAGACTGGAAGTAGGGGTGGGTTTTTTGACAAGGGGGGAGGCACAGGGACCATGTGACCGCGCTTGTTTAGGTCTACCTGGTTGTCCAGGTTGCCGTCCCTGCTCCAGGCGGTCTGTTGGGAGGTGTGATACACTGTGTGATCTCAGAGGTGGGTGATGGGGCAGGGTCTGATGAACACAGAGGCCTGAGAGAGGAGGTTCATTTCTGAACAAAATTGTTTCATCTCAGGGAGAAAGGGTCCCTTAAGCTACCATGCAAGGACACCCACCATATGGCCACTCATAGACAATAGTGCTTGTGGTTCTGCTTCGCTGTGCTCGGCTTCACTCGACAACATGTGAACATGCGTTTTACACAACGTTGCTAGAAAGAAAAGCTGGCTTGCAGTGTGCCTCTCTGGAAGATCAAAACTACACACACTCTTTAGAGGGTAAAACACAGAGAGCAGAAACACACACAGATGCTGCTGGTACATTATTATTATTCTGTAAAGAGACCATTCAGAGTCACGTGGTTCAGTCTGTACTACCCTCTACTATAAAAAAAAAAAAAAAAAAAAAAAAAAGATTCAGAGTGGTTACTTAGATTATCCCATGATGCATGTCATCTCCACTGGGACCAATATCTTCCATGATGACAATGCTCCTCTCCATAAAGCACAAGTGGTCACTTTGAATGGCATGATAATAATGTTAGCCATATGCCAGTCCCTCTTCTGTAAATAAATATGATCCTATTGTCTTTTCTATATTTAGACACAATGCAAACTGAGCATCTCCATATATACAGCGTCTGTGCATCACAGGTTAAGAAAGTGTTGCGTCAGACAGTAAATATCCTACATATGTGGATCCAGATGAACAATATGAATTGACAGGTAATGTCAGCTGTGGTAAATGCTAATCTTGTTGTTTTCTCAACTGCTCAGGCGTTGGTTGGATGAGCTATGATATTCCTGTATTATAACGCTTTCAGCTTTACCCATTTTTGAAGTGTAACGCAAAGATTTTATAGGTTAAATCATCAGCCTTTTAATCTTATCTTATGTCTAAGTTGTTGTACTGAGACTTAGATTTATCTCATGTCCATGCCCTTAAGTTCAGGTCACACTTCCACCAGAATAGAGAGGACACTTGTGTTGTCTCATGACAAACCACGGCCAAGCTTAAACTATCAGAGCACTGTCAATGTGGTCGGACATAAGCAGGCTGCTGACTACTTTGACTACTTTTGATTAAATCAGGCCTGCAACCCTCAAATATTTCTATTATCAATCGAAATGCAGATTATTCTGACAATCCATTAATTGTTTTGTCTATAAAACATCAGAAAAAAGAAAATGCTCATTATAATTTTTTTAAGAGTCCAAGGTCTTGTATGTGCTGTATGTATTGTATATAGTATATTTGATATGGAAAAGTATCAAATCCTCACATCTGAGAAACTGGAACCAGTTGGGCACTTTTTCTCTTGAAAAATGACTAAAACTATGATTAATTTTCATTATATCAACTGAAAAATTAATTGACTAATAATTTCAGCTCTAGCTTAGAGCTTAATAGAAAAAAAAGGGCCACCGCAATCTCCCAGAGCCAAGCATGTCTGTTCAACCAACAGACCAAAACCCAAAGATATTCAGTCTATAATGATACAAAGCAAAAAGGCAACAAATCCTCACATTTGCACACAGTTTTTAACAAGTGATTCAATAGTCATGCTTTTGGTCATCAAAACACAAGTCAAAAGTGCCTCTAACTTCAGCATGAAAGTTGCAGTGTAGAATCTGGAAGGTGGACCGGTGCCATCCGAATGTTTGATAGGCTTCCAGGTGCCATTAATATTGTAACACTTGAGAGATTTGCTCCAGTAGGAAATATGGTCTCTCCCTGCATTCATCAGGGAGCTTCCCATCAAGGCAGAATAAGTCAAACCGGCTTTGTTTTGCTGTGTGTGCACTTTTGTTTGGACGCTGTCACAACTACGGAAATCCCTGTGAGGTTTACTGTTTTGCCAGGCCTGGTGTTCAAAAGACTAGTGATGCTTAGTCTGCCCCTAGCTGTCAGGAGAGAAAAACAATGTGAGTTATCACTGTCCATTTGTGAGACCAGCTCCATTTCATAAAGACATATTTCTTTTTCGAACATCTCTGTTAACATCTTCCTGTAACCTGCTTGGACTATCCGGTAAGCGATGGTTTGTTTTGGAAAAAAAAAAATAGTGTCCGGAATTTAGCATAAACAAAACGGAGCATGTAAACTACAAACAAAGGTTGGATTATGCATGATGCTCCACCCGACACCACCAGAGCTGTCCCAATGCAGAAATGATGCAAATAAAATTTGACTAATGTTTGCTATGAAAAACTGCAGCTTCTTATTCATTGAGGGCAAAGAGCAAAATAATGTTCATGGTGATGCTATGAGAATACATGTGTGTGTTGGTGTGTGGATGTGTTAGAGGGGGGTCAACTCGGGACAGAGGTTTGGAGCTGTTAACGATGAATATGACGATGCAATGCCTGTAGGCAGAGAGCGAGCGAGCTAGAGAAACACATAGGCAGAGAGAGAGTGTTTGTGTTTACAGCAGAGGTAGTGGTCCAGGCAGTCTAAGTGGCCTGGCTGGCAGGCCTACCACACCACTAGTGGATAAAGCCTAGTCATTAATCACAAGCCTGTGGGATCGTCCCACTGTAGCAGAATACTGGGTCAGAGGGAGCTCCTGCTGTCAATCAGCACCGAAATGTGTGTGTGTGTGTGTGTGTGTGTGTGTGTGTGTGTGTGGTGTGTGTGTGTGTGTGTGTGTGTGTATGTGCATGCATGGAGTGGGACTGTAAGCGGGGGAGTGTGTTTTTGAAGAAAATGTGTCATTTTTCCTCCGGCTACAAAAAGCATACAGCACTGAGGAATTAATGCATTAATGCAAACACCAGCGTGCAAGTGCTAGACGTCATTTACATGAAAAGCATATCAAGTCATCCATTGGGAATGAAAGCAACATTTTCTGCCCTAAAAGCTGAGGTTTGATTTTAAAAAATAAAGACAATACTGCTCTCTGTAAAAGGAGCAACCAATATAAAATGCAGACAGCCCTGTGGCATCAGCAGCACATGCCAGAAACACTAATATCCATTTCAAATGAGAGACACATGTATGACATGGGTCGGCTAAATGCATGTTGACCCAGTTTTTTCATGCTGCTGCTACATTGTCTTCACTGTTCACAAAACACTTGAGTGTGCAGCTGTAGTTTTATTGACTTTACCTCCCAAAAGCACATGCTGACCCATTCAGATCGAAAACCAGTGTGGGTTTAACCTGGGTCACTGTGTCAGTCTGAGAGGCCGATAAGGGAGCTGTCATCTGCCAAAGAACACTACAAATGTAGTCATCACGCCAAATGTTTGAGTGTAAACTATGAAAAACAACTAAATCTGCTGAAACAGCCCAAACTCTAACAACACTGAACTCTGGCTGTCTTTAATGACATATTGTACATGAGAAATGCAGCTGTGCAGTGTGTTTTTTTTTAAATCTTGGGATAGTTCCACACTCTCTGCTCTTCTGCAGCTTGTTGACATTTTGTTGATCCAATATGAGGGCCTGTACTCATCTCTACCAAAGGACACACAGCACTTGCACTTCAGCTGTGGTCAGCTCTGTCAAAATAGTGAAATGTTCTTTGTTTGTTTTTTTTAATATAAAAATAAATGAATAAAAAAAGTTAATGAAATGTAAAACCTCAAATTAAATCAAATCGCAATTGAAATCACCTTAAATGTACTGGTCTATATATGTTTATACAGCTGTTTTGCTCTTACTAAATCTAGACCAAGTGTTGTCACAATAACCCATATTTTCCATATCACTGCACACTGATTTGAATACAACGCTGAATATTTTCACCGAATTTGTTCCACAAGCTGAAACTCAAAATGTTGCCTTCAGGGGTTGAACCTGTGCAGATGGCACTGAGACACTGAAAAGAAGGAGAAGGACTGGTACAGTTAGAGCCACAGTCTGCAGCTGAACATCCAACAGTCAGTCAGCTGTAACCATGGAAACAGCGTCAAACGTTTTATCAGGATCCCATTCAGCTCATTTCAACCAGTTCACCAAACTGGTGCCGAGAGCGAAACAAGGAACTAAAGACTGCACCGCTATGTCAAAAATAATCAAATGCCACAATTCTTTTTCTTTTTTTGGCCTTTTCCTTTATTTGACAGTCTGCAGAGACAAGACACAAGAGTTACAATTAGAGGGGGATGACATGCAACGAATGCCCACAGCTGGGAATCAAACCATGGACATGGGGTATGCACCCTTCTCATTAGGCCACTGAATGTCCCACATTATTTCATTTTTGAAATACCTCTTGCATCCCATTTGTTCACATTAATTTTCTTAAGTGACGGAATGTGAAAAAGAATTTAATGTAATTTCTACTTTTGTTGAGTAGTACAAACTCCAAGATATCTCATTAACTAGAACATCTCTACTTGAATGTCATCATCTCTTTTAGAAATTGAAATAAAAAAAAAAAACAATGATTTTGATACAAAAACAAGAAAAATTTCCTGTTCAGACATTCAGGTTGTTGTTGTTTTTTGTAACACTGAGCAGACCAGGTACTTCTCTAACTAAGAGTCACATCTTATAAAAATTACTAACTAAAAGAAAATCTACATAGACACCTATATATGTGTGTGTCTGTGCGTGTGTGTGTGTTTTTGTATGGCATTTATATATTGTATACATGTGCATACACAGATACACAGATGACCTTGACGTGATTTGAACACAAAACCTTTAGATTTTTGTGTATACATATATATACATACACACAATATAATATATATATAACATATATTTATATAAACATATATATGAAATATTAAATATTATTAAAAAAAAAAAAAATTCAGTTTGCACAGACCTCGTGGCGTATAGTGCGTCTGACTCCAGATCAGAAGGTTGCGTGTTCAAATCACTTTGGTGTCAGCTGTTTAGCTGAGGACGTCCCTCACTTGTATTGCTTTATTCTGTAAAGCACTTTGTATTACATTATTTGGATGAGAAGCGCTATACAAATAATGTCTGATTGATTGATAAGTTGCTTAGAATAAAAGCAAATGTGGTTTGTTACATGTTTCTGACAATCGATCCAGAACAAACTTTTTTTTACTATTTGTATAAAAAAACTTGAAGCCGCCTGTTCCTAAATCTTAATTTTCATTTCCTGACATTGGAAGCACATTAAACTTTAAAATATTACAGTACAGTACAAACAAACAAATAAGCCATAGTTGTGAACTTTTAGATTACAGATACCTAATAGTAATTGCGAAGCCCTAATTTACCTATTTAGCATATTGAGGTGACAATAAAGAAACTAGACTATTCAAACATGGCCACACTGGGGGCTATTTTACTGCTACTCCTAGTTTTCCATGGTACTTCACTATGATCACACAAACAGTATATGGATTTAACTTAATAATATATTGTAGTTCTCTCAAACTGGATCGAGTTGCAGCTTCACAGCCTCTCCTCCCTCCAGCCCCCCTGGGTGAGACAGCAATGGTATTCTGTTGGTCAGCTTCTACACACCTGCATCCCCAGCTGGACCTCTAATCCACTCCCCTCCCCACCCCCCCCACCCTTCTCCTCTACAGTGCTCTACTCCCAGCTGCCTGGGCTATTTATAGGCCCGGTTTCATTTCCACACCTGCAGGGAGGCAGAGTTGTCACAGTGGGCCCACAGAGCCTCTCTGGAATACTGCATGGGAATGAAAATGCACCTTGCTGATGCAGGAACTTATTCTTGTCACTCTCTCTCCCCGCGGACTCGCATGATACTGTTTTGTTGTGGATGTGCAGTGCAGTGCAAAGATAACGCATAAAAAGGAATCTGTGTAAATAAGATTCCCATGTGAAGAGTGTGAGGTATATTTACATGGATTACACTTTTTGAATTATCACACATGTGCAGTCAGTCAGTCAGTCAGTCAGTCAGTCTCACACACACACACACACACACACACACACACACACACACACAGTATACGTTGCATTCCCTCACAACAGACTGCACGGACATTGCTCCTTCATAAACTTCATTAACGAGAGCATGCAAGCTAAGTAAATAAAAAACACATAAAAGTTCCTATTTTCCTCCTACATTTCCATTTTTTTTTTCCTGTCATGCTTTTCTCTCTGGATGTAGTGGGCTGAGGATCCAGTCAGCGGATTACATTATCAGTCTGACCTAGTTGCCAGCTATCTCCTGAGACCTGAGGAGCCAGGCTTTTCTGCACAGCCTTCCGCTGCTACAACACGCACACTGTGTAACTTTAATTTATCAGGGGGAAGAGGAGGGAGAAATGTGACAGGTTGACAGTTCTCTTTGCCTGCCACTCCGAGCACTCCCTCTCCCTGCAGTGTGCCGGTTAAGGGTCCTCGCTATAGAACAGTGCATTACTGAGAGTGACTTTTATTCAGCGTGCTGGAAACTCATCAGCAAGGTTGGAAGCTTCTTATTAATATGAACATTTAGGGCAAGAATAGCAGAGAATTATGTGATTCAGGATGTGGGCAAGGAGCTGAATTTCAGTATTTTTGTCCCCTCTGATTCAAAAGCCAAAAGAAAAAAGAAATACAGTGCGGTTCATATTCATACACAGTCATCTCATTACAGAAATATTAGCAACAAATTTTAGACTGTTTAATATATCAAAAGGCCCCTGTCAGTGTAATAATATCAATATATTATTGCATCATTATTATTGATGCATTACCTTGTAAACCATACTTTAATGTTGTCATTGTTGAGATGGAGCCTCTTAATATTGCTGGATAGTTTAATCTATCATATTTTGTGCATTTAAAATTTACAGTAGAAAGTACTATATTTCCATCTGAAATGTTGTGGAATATAAAGTGACAGATGAAGGAAGGACAAAGGATTGTACTAAGTACATGAGTAAAGACACTTTCATTTACTGGGAATCTCTCATTGAAATAGTCTACAACACCTGGTCATATTGATCTAGCATATATCAGCAGGTTTTCTTCATATTTTCTTAGGAATGCAGCATCCATACTAGGCAACTGGTGTTCAATTACTTCCATAAAATAAATCATGTAGCAATTATTAAAGGAAAGGCATAATTTCGGCATTAAACTATTTGGGGCTGTTTTTCAAAAAGCACAAAGGACGTAAAATCACAAAGCAGTTTGCGGGAGCAGAATTAAAATTATTACACACTCAGTCGTGTGAAAGGCAGTACAGTGGCAATATGCTCCGAGAACAAAAGACCGAACTAATCAGCCAGCAGATTAGAAAATTAAAACAGAGTTTGCAACAAAGACAGCATGGATGTCCGGAAATGGAAAGAAAAGGTGTACAAGTGTAGAACTGATTCTGTACAACTTAAGAAAATGAAAGAGCGACGAACACTAAATGGACTCGAGGAAATGGTGTTTATGCTGCTTGTGGGGTGTGCGCCGACAGATGATCAGCCAAACTAGCAAAACAAGATGGAATAATTTTACACCTGTTAACATTCACAATCTCAGCTATCTTGAATCTGACAGTTTAGGTTACATATAAACATTTCACACACTATTTAAGATGTGAAAAAACATACAGGTAAACGAGAGATATACTGTAGGTGAAACACTTGAGTCTTTCTGGGTCATCGCTGTTTCCCCCAGTTGGAGGAAAAAAAATAGCCACTATGTTTTTTCTGTGAAAATTTAAGGGGTTGGTGGGGTGGGGGGTGCGGGTGGGGGGTTGGGTGGGGAGATGTGCTGCTGCCAGATTAGGCTACAGCCTGTGCCAAGGTTATAAACAGGCTGTTATCAGGCTTCCAAACAGAATAATCCTCCCTGTATCAGCGCCCAAACATATGGGGCCACACAAAGCAGCAGCAGCCCCTGACAGACACCCCCTTTTAATTACACAGAGGAGGGGGGCAGGACCTTTCTCCCTGTGCCTTTCCCTTTTCTGCTTTAGTTTCTCTCTGTCTGGCTGTCTAGGAAATACATTTACTCTCTAAGAAGGAAGTTCATCTGGTGCCATATAAAGCTTTAAAGACAAACCTCAGCGACCTTGTATCACATTCAAATTTCAGATATTGTAGATTAGATTTGAATCAATCAATTAGTCGGCAGCAATTGTCACAGTCAAATGGTCAAAATTCTCTAATTCTACATCTTAAATTGTCATTTGTGATAATATACTGAATATATTTAGGTTTTGAACATTCGGTGATGAATATTTTTCACTATTTTCAGACATTTTATAGCCTACATTTTGGGGTTTGGACTGGCGGCAAAACAAAACAAGCAATGCGAAAAAAAAAATTGATTGCCCTCATTTCAATAATCTGTGTTATTATGGAAGACCCACCACACTGACAGTATGCACGTGATATTTATTGGATATTCTTAAAGAAATTGTGATGGACACTTTTCACAGTTTTTGGACGTTTTTTTCATGAAATTGAGAAACTAATTAGCAAGTTAATCAAAAATGAAAATAATGGCTAATTTCAGCCCTGTTTTAGATTTTAAAAATAAATCTACAATATAAAAAAAAAAATTACATTTTACATGACCTATTTTTAAAAATAGTTTCATTTACAAATTATTCGCTCAAACAAAACCAAGTCAATCTGTTCCAGTCAGGTCTCAACTGTTGGGGGACTCTCCTCCAATCTGAAAGAAATAAATTCCTCGATCTTTTATATACTGCCTACAGATTTTAAAGTCTTGTTCAATAAAGTTTAAATGTCACAGAGGTGTAATAACGGGGATCATATAAACGCTGGGCTTGGAAAAGCTATGCAAAAATGACGCTGTCCCTTTCCGCTTGTGCAATAAAATTTTATTTGACTGAATCGGCCAATAAAAGTGGGCTTTGAAGGTTGTCAATGGGGAGTAATTGGTCCATTTTACAGGAACGATCATATTTCTCTGAAGCTTTTTTTCATACGTCGTGAATGAGTCTTGACAGCGACACAAGGAGAATCTTCTTCTTCGACATGTGACTTCCACACCAACCTTCAACTAAAACAGAAGGGGCATGTAAAAACAGAAAGAAAGAAACATCTGGAAAACCAATATGGAGCAGGTAAATGACACCGCAAAGATGAATACGCAGCTCTGGTCGTATGTTCTGCAAATCTGTCTTAGAGATTTCACATGAACGATGGAGATACACTGTAACAGTCCACGCTTTTGGCAGCAGCAGAGCCCATTTCACACACCCCCAGACAGCGGAAAGAGTGTAGACCTTAATGACGTCCAATCTTCTCTGTCACGCCGGGCTGGAGGCTCGCCGGGGCAAAAATCGACCGACAGCTCAAAGTGCTGTTAACCGGTTCTGAGGACTCCTCGCTGATGCACAAAGCACACCTTTATTTCTAACACAGGTCACAAAAAGCATGCCATCAATGTCTTTCCCCACAATTAAAGTTCAGACATTTTGGCTCCATATATGAAAACAAGCATAGAGTCTAAAATATTCGCCCATACTGTGGTGTGACGCTCGAAACACTGGCTTTTCAAAATAAGATCTGAAGTCAATCTCGCTTTTGATGAAAGCTTGCAGTTATAATGTGCTTCATCGTAACTACTGTGGAAAGACATAAATGTCAACCACTGTAATGATTAGTAAACACGGACCGAAGACGATGATAGCCAGAAAAAGAAAATTAGAGGAGGTATCTTTATTTTGCTATAGACAATCACTGTGAGATCTGAAGGCCTTTTTGTCAATGTGTTTTCCAAAATCTCTGTCTGAAGTGAATTTCTCTTTTGATTAAGACTTGAGTTTTGAACTATAAAGATGTGTATTGCGCTGTAGCTTGTAACAAAATTAAATTTATGACAACTACTGTGATCTTTTTAATTGATCAAAGTCAAACGTCGCCTTGATGAAACAAAGTAGCAGTCACTCTAAATCACATTAAGATCTAAAGGGTTTTCAATCCTTATTTTTTTAAGAGACAACACTTTTGTGCCCAATAACTGAATTGCTTGTGGAATAGTAGTACTCAGCTGTGTAACAGCAAAGGAGAAGTCAAGGAGTTTTGTTTTTGTCATCAGGTCTAGGCTAGCTCTTTGATTTGATTTCACAGCTGGAGAAGCATTTGCTAAGGAAATATCAGAGTGCAGCTGTAAGCTAAAGTGTCAGTGTCTATCCATCCCAGTAAGAAAGGCCCAAAATAATAATCAAACACTCTTGCCTCTTTGGAGCAACGCTGCCAGCGCCACAGAAAAACAGACAGACAAACACAATGAGTGTCTCCACATCCCTGCTCTGACAGGAGACGCTGGCAGAGTCGGGGTAAACGGACGGCGCGGTGCGGCACGGCAGCCCCTAATGATCTCCCCTCTGTTTCAGCGGACTGAGAAAAGCCATTACCTCCCGCCACATTACCCTGCCATCCCTCACATGGTGGATGGCCCCTCTCTCCCATGAGCACCTTGCTCCAGTCATGGCTGGCAGTGCTCACCTCCTTACCGCCTCCTCCTCAAGCCCGTCCACCCTCCTCCCTCTGAAACCCCCAGCTCTATACATCACATTTAACACTTTGACACTAACAGTCTATAATGTTTCTATTCTACAAAATCACTCTGCCAACTCCAGCATCGCAGAGGAGAGTCTGAGGAAAATAAATACCACTCTAGGCCGCTGGCAGTAAATTCTAAAGGAAAAGAAAAGTACAAAAAGAGCCTCTTATACACTCTGCCTCTTTGGCCAGCATCTGAGAGGTCCTCTGGCTGCAGTGGAAGTGAGGGATAATTTCAATCGATACACATTACAGCATCTAGTGACAGCAACAGCTCACACTTTACATGGAGGATTGTCCGAGGCGTATAAAGAAGCCATATAACCATATTTTCAGAGACGTCAACACTCCTGGCGAGCACTTTATAGCTGTATGAAAGAAACATTTGACTGCATTAAATTATTAAAATCAAAAAGTGGCATGAATAAATAAAACCAGCCTGAATAAGTGATGTGACAAGACAGACTTGAGGCATGACCTTTGAAAGTGTCTCAATGTGTCAGCAGATGAAAAGAGAGGGACATAGTTTAAGTATGTGGCAAAAACAAAAGGGTGTATGAAATAACCAAACAGGCTGAATTGAAGAAAAACAGAGAATTGAAAAAAAAAAACAAGAAAAAGAAAAAAGGCATAAATGAAACACGTCAGGAAGGATTAGTCTACTCAAAAACAAAGACGAAACAATAACCATAGAAAGCGTCCACACCTCATTGCATTACAATTTGTTTCTTTTGTCTCTCTCTTTAATATAAGTGTTTACTTGGGCAAAATCCAATCATTTCATTCTCTCGCAGTGTATTTCATGTATATAAACAAACATTTGCTCGACCTCACTGGAGTATTAGCTTTAATGTATCGTCAGCAAGCCTGGCTTTGAGAGGGCATTAATTTCAATTCGCCGATTTAAACACTCCAGTTTGTCGCAATCCTTCATCGCAGTACGCCACCAAGTCAACACACACAATGGGCCTATTTTTCAATCTAATGGCGGAGCTTACTTGCCATTAGTGAAAAAAACTGCTTTTGCCTTAGAACAAGCCACTCAAAATGTAACCCTGCATTTCAAAATGAATTTGAATAATTAATTGCAAGTTAAAACAGACATGAACCCCAAGAAGCGGGCTGGGGATGGGAGCTCGGAAATATATTTTTTTGCCCCGAGGCCAGAAGATCTCTCATCTTAGAAAGCTGGAAAATCTAGTCTATGAGGATAGAGTGTGTAATCTCCAGTGAATCTAATGAAACAAAGTAAAAGATAACGCCACATTTCATCACATCGGAGACAGAGTGCTTCCTCTGGCTTGCCCTTGAGGTGGCAAGAATCCATAATCTGAGGAAATCAGTCTTTTTATGTAGTTGAGGTATCACAAGCCCCTGTTTGACCCGACTCTCAAGACAATTGATTTATGAGCAGATCCGAGACTTGAAGCCAAAAGTCTACACCTCTCCCTCAGATGATTTATTTTAAGAAAAGGGCTTTCTGGAAAAAAAAATATTATGAGACTAACCACTGTCAGGAAGCAATTTAGATGGAATATGGCCGTTCTTTTAATAGATAGTATAAAAATAGTGACACAACAAGCTACAAATACATGGTGTATTAACCATCAATGCATATTTGATGGTGGATACGACATTTTGGTCATCAAATGTTATTGCAATATTGCATATTTACAGCCTTGCTTCCTCATATATGTCAAAATCAGACATTTAAAGGAGCCACCTCTCCTCCTGACTTGTCCTTGGCCCATTCCTTTGCAGTGAGCTTGTCTTTATTATTTAATTAAGCCAATACGGCCGTTACATTAATAATTGAGTGTGAGAGGAGACCCAGGGCAGCCGCAGGCTCTAGCGCATTGGGCTTCCTGGTGAAGAGTGTATTAAAAATGTGTGTGTTTATGTCTCCAGGGCGTCTGTCCTGGCTGCATAAAATTGAATTGGTTATATCTAATATATCATCCCCTAAGGGTGGCTGGGTGGGTGGGGAGGTGCAGGGGAGAGCTGAGATGGTCGCATCCTGCCAGCAGGGAATGAGTCCAGTCTTACAGATTCAGAGAGACGCATGAGGCCGTGACGTTAATGTCCCTCAGAATCAAATCGATCGCTGTCCGAATCCTCAATGTGCATGGCCTTAAGCTAGGAGCACAAGACAAGCCCAGAACCAGATTAAACCCACTCGTTACCGCAGTCTTTGTTCACTTCTGGTGTCTGATGATGCATTCAGTGCATCAGTGAGAATGGGTGGAGGATTTCTTATGAGAACGGATTACAACCAGATACCAAATACAGGCAAGAAAAAAAGCTTATGGCATTCATATAGATACTAAGAGGATGAATGTTGGTGACAATGTGAGTGTCTGAATGTAGAAGCAGGAAAAACATCACTCATGATCCCTCCTTTCACAGACTGAGGGGCTGACTGCAAATACACTCTCCCTCTCTGTGTCTTTCTCCACCTCTCCTCTTATCTGCTTCTCCCACCATCCCCCACTCCACCTCCACATCCAGCCAGCTCCGTGGCTTTATCCAACTCTGCACCTTTAAGGCCTCCAGACTCCAGAGGAATGAGCGTTTTAACACCACCATTAAGGTCAGGGCCTAAATTATTGATCTGCCACCTCTATCAGCATAACGGTCACGTAGCCAGTATCACAATCTAACCCTGCCGCCCTCGGCCAGCTCGCTGCGGCTCCCTCAATTAGAGAGAGATTCTCATTACAAAGAGAGACAGCGAGAGCGAGAGTGAGAGAGAGAGCAAGGTGGAGGGAGAAAAAAAGAGAGAGAGGTCCATTTCAGACAGGGAAAAAAAAAGGGGGGGACAGCAGGCATTCTTTACACCCACCCTCCTCCTTCCCTCCCATCCACCTCCTCCTCCCCCTTGAAGTCTCCCATCATCTCCCCAGACAAGACCCAAAGATGACAGGTCTTATCCTCACCAAAATGCGGGCGATAAGGCAGCTGTAAAAGAATAATAAAAGAATAATGCATGGAGGATGAAAGAGGAAGGCAGACAGGGAGTGAGGCAGAGAGAGAGAGAGAGAGAGAGAGAGAGAGAGAGAGAGAGAGAGAGAGAGAGAGAGAGAGAGAGGGAGAAAGGGAGAGAGAGAGCGAGAGAGAGAGAGAGAGCGAGAGGCAGGCCAGGGAGGGGGCAGCAACATAAATAAAGATGCGGCACTGTTGGGCTGGATCTCCTAATGAATTCGGAAGGTCCTGGATCAATAACATCAGCGCGCTGACGACACATCACAAATGCCAAAGGAGCTCTCCGCTTCGAGCCCAGCCCGAAGAAAAACAGACATTTACTGCATGCTTCTGCTCAACGAAAATGACCGAAAAATGACCGAATGCATCAACAATCGTCTTTTGCAAACGGCGAAGAGCGTGTTTGTGTGTGATGCTGCAGCGAGGAGCATCAGGAAGCAGGAAGCAGCCTTGATGCTTGGTAATGGGGATGATTTCCACCTAGGAGATGCCGTGATAGTGGCCGTGCTATCAGTGCTATTAGTGATGCTGATGACAGATGGCTTCTTTGTCTCTATTCAGATTTATTTTCACAGCTGTCAGAGAAAAAACACACAGAGTACATTATTACTCAGTACAAACAGCCTGAAATGAAACAACTCCTGACATGACGGTCAAACTGTTTGCTGTACTGAAGATCTATGGGCGGAAAAACTGGAGAATATTTTAGAAAATGTTTTGGCAAAGAGTCTCCTAGAAGTGGATCAAAGCAGACATTGACTTGGGTCTCTGAAAACGTGCCCTCTCTCCCCATTCGCTCATACACAATCATGGCCTAATGGCATTCTATTAACATAATTGCCAACATAACTAGTGTTCCGTGTCTGAGAGCCATTCCCCAACTACACGGAAAAAAAACAGAGAGATGAGAGGAGATGAAATTGAGCCAAACTGGGACCATCCCCAAAAACATATTGTGGGTGTTCAAGCTGGATCCCCCTCCTCCTCAACCGCTTTTCAAAGCTACACCGCTTTGTGGAGACCCCCTGGGAAGGCTCTGGCATCTCAAGGAATGTGATGCCAGTGTGTGTGTGTGTGTGTGTGTGTGTGTGTGTGTGTGTGTGTGTGTGTGTGTGTGAGGGCACATGTTTATATGCAGCACAGATAGCGGGTGGAAGAGCAGCGCTTCCTTCACATGTTGGTCGCTGCCTCGGCGTTCAAAGATTGGGCCCCGACGCACGCTTCACAACAAACACAACCTGCCAGGCAAAATGAAATTCCCATTATTTTTAATTAATCCCTAATTAAAATATATTACTCCACAGATTCCACAAATCTCTCTTAATATGCAAATGTGGCCAATTCAAGGATATTTACATATCATTAATTAAGGCAGGCACATTCTCTTACTCTAATGAGCTGTGGCCTGGGTCTGCCAGGGAAAACTAAACGCTAGGCTCAGGAGTGAGTAAGCACAGCCACAGGGGGATGCCGGCTTTCTGTTGAGTCAGAACTATCAACCGTTAACGCCGGGGTGAAGTAGACAAAAACAACTCTGCTAAGCTCACAGGAAAAATCCACCCAGAAACACTTAAACATCGTTAAAAAACTGCTACCAGCGATGCAGCTTGCGTCTTTGTACCTATTTGGCCGCGAGGTGCGTTTTTTCTCATTCCTGACGTTCACTGGCCAAAATGTAGAAAGATGTGACCTCCTGCAGAGGTGTTTCCTGCAGAGCTACGGAGGAGTCGGATGTGTTATCACTGTCACTGTCACTATTACTCAGTCCGAATACATGCAGGGAATGCAACAAGTTCATGCCCTCCTCTCTGGAGTCTGTCGAAAGGACTCATGTGGACAGAAGGAAGTCACGAACTGAAACAAAGTTAACTGAGGTAAGCTGATGTTAAACCCTTAACATCACTTTTCCCCTTTTATTTCCCATGAAGTACCTTTAATATTTGAAAAAAATAACCTTAATTCACACATATTCCACATATTCTGTATTAGTTTGTTCCAACTCCTTATTGAAGCTATATGATGTTTACATTGAGGGAAATATATTCAAATATTGTGGGTTTTTTTTTTCAAATTGAAATAATCTAGTTTTCCTCTCCCTCATTTTATACACATTTCCCCAAAAACTAAACCTTACTCATTTGGTATCTTTGGAAAGTTTGCAATCTCCACTGGAATTTAAAATAAGGTTCTTTGGTTTGATCAGTGTTTGGCGGCATGTTTGTGAGTGTGAAATGGATGAGGCTCCAGACGAAAAAAAAAAAAAGCTTTAAGGAATTTTAACAGGACAAGAAATGATAAAATTAGATCAAGTATTTATTTGGGTACTTTGGTATTTCTGAGCTACTTCTGTGACACTTGAGTATTTCAAGTCACTTATGCAATATTTCTACCGCACAGACTTTCAGAGGTGAAGTGGTTTCACTCCACTTCAATACTCCACTTACAGGCCAAAAAACTTGTAGATGAAATTAACCAACAGGATATAAAATAGAGAGAAGTAGCTGCGTACATATTAATGTATCATAATCCAGTAATATAATATATTCTGCTATAACACTGACAGGGGCTATTCTGTTGCGAAACAAGTACATTTACTTGTGATTCTTGAAATGCCTTTTGCTAGTACTTGTGTACTTTAAATTTGTAGTGACATATTTTTATTTGTAATTTGTAAGCATCACTTTTGGTATCACTTTTACTTAAGTAAAGGATCTGGATATCTCCTCCACCACTACAGACTGATGATACTGAATTCTTCCTTTAAGTGTATTTTCAGTGCACACCACTGCACAAGTAGCATGTTATTAACTCCAGTACCTGCTCCTAAATCATTAAAGTGAATACGTGAAGTGCATCCAACCATTTTTGCATAGATGTTACATGGATACTATTCATGAATATCATGTTGTATTAGGTGATTTGAAGGAGAGTGAAGAAATGAGGTGGGGTGAGATGTACCTTGCCCATCTCCTTGTTCTCCCCTTTTCCAGCTGCTCTAATTTGACACCTTGAGCGTTGGAGGGGGGTGGGGTTAACTAGGTGGGGGAGTGCAAAGACACAGCGGAATTCATTAAGAATAGCAACCCCTCTCTCCCCTCAACCTCCCTCCAACGCTAATGACATCAGAGGTTAGCAGAGAGCAGACTAGCTGAGCGAGGGGAGGCGAGGGGCGAGAAGACAGAGGGAGAAACCAAGACAGAGGGGAGATGCATGAAATTTCAAATATTTCAAATAACTATTCTTTTAGTGGAAGCCAAAAAATTTAAAAAAGAGGGTGAATGGCATCATCAAGTGCTCTGACCGAACAATCTCACTGAGGCCTTGTTTTCTGGCTTGGTCCAAGTGTATTTCTACATCCTTTTAAAATTCACACAAAATGAAAGAGATTTCAAAAACTGCCATTTTGCCTTTGACAGTCTTAATGCACTATGATGACATACCAACAACCAACTGCAGACCCTTCGAAAAACCCATTTATGCCACACTTTGTAGGTTGGATGGAGTGCAATCAGACCTTTTTCAACATTGTGATTACCACGTACTGGCACAGTAATCTCTGGCTGAGGAATTGGCTGGCTAATGGCAGTTTCACATCAGCCATCCATAGGGACCCTGCAGACAGGTAAAGTGGTAGTTGTAAGATATTGAAATGGTCAGTGACACCTTGGATGAAAGGTCTTTAAAAAAAAAAAAAAAAAGTATTAAGAACTTTTTTTTTTCTCTAGAAGCAGCAGCAACTGTATGTAAGAAGAGCAGCTTTATCTTTGCAGTCACTTAAAACTTCAAACACCTCGCTTTCCTTCACAGCCACTCTGAAGCTGCTGCTTGATTTTCGAGCTGGATGGAAAATGATTGAGGGCTAAGAGAAAGAAATGTTTCCAAGCTGAGTTGAAATCCTTGCTGAAACAGTGTCCCGAGACCTTTCAAATGCTCATTTCCATTTATCTACCGGTGACACTTTTCATGACGTACTCTCTGGCAAACTATCTGACTCATAAATCCAATTCAAGCCTATTACTGAAGAACTTTTAAAGCTATCCTTCATTAATGTTAATGGGTTTTTTTAGTGGAGGCCAGTGGTGGTTAGGACTACATGGCTGCTTTCCCAAGCTTGTTTAACAGGCACCAGACAGAGATGGATGCTCCTTGCAGTCCGATAGGCTCTCCGAGCCATCTATCACCCAGAGGACCCACCCACAGAGCTGGCGTTCCATAACAAAGGGCAGGCAGGAAAGCTCCTGATTGACAGCTTTATGTGTGTGGTGGCTAGTCAGACAGCAGAGAGGAGACATGGTATCTGTTTCTGGCCTCAGTGCTGGCCCCCTCTCTGAAAATGAGTTGTGAAGAACAGAACAAAATAATGAGTGAGCGGGGGAATCAATCAATATGCCGGCACATGAGATAAATGAGAGAATCAAACACACACACACACACACAAGAAAGAAAAACATCCCTAATGCTGCTGAGTAGGTACAAAACTAATCAGGCAAATGAAGCTGCCCAAGCAACGTAAACTGTGAATGGAGAGCAGTGTTAAAGCATAAACAGTTATTATCATAAAGATTATTACCCTTACACCTCCAGACTCACTAATTAGAACAATAAACAGCCATATTCTAAAATGTATTGCTGGAGAATGCAATAAAACCCACTGCAACATGTAAATACAGATACTGCGCACACAAAGACACAAATAAAGGGATAACACACTGTTCTGCAGGCACTACATTCCAGCTCAAAAAACATTAAAATCTATAATAATATAAAACATACAAGCATAAACCGCTTTGCTGCTGCCACGGCAGTAATCATTTTACGAGAGGCCACAGTTCCTCTCAGGGCTGCTGTATATATTCTTGAAATGCTGACAAAAAGGAAAGGGGGGGTGGGGGGTGGGGGTTTCAGAAGAGACACACTAAATTTGGACAGTAAGTAGTATCACCCCGTCGGCGCGGTACACCGCACATTCGCAACGCCCCATTTAACCGCACACGGCGCTTCCCTCTACTGCCTTCATTTGCATACTTCAGCGGGGCCCTGACAGATGAAGACGGATGGGGCAAAATCAGCCTCACTGAAACAACTGTTTTATCAAGGTTAAACTATCCAAGAAGCTCTTAACCCCCACGCCTTTATCACACTACAGCTCTCCCAATATCAATCTATCAATATGATCTTATTGGCAGGGAGGGGGGGTGAAGACGCTCTTCATAAACTCAAGTAATAGGAACATAAAGGAATTTTATGTGTTTAGGGGAGGAGACTGCTAAACATGGTGCTGAAGGACATGTCCAATAAAACAGGCTACAAGGTGGTGCCAGCAAGCCAAATAAAATATAATAGAAGAAGAAGAGCCACTCGCCTCGAGGCGTGAGAGGCATGTGTGGAGTCGCAGGGTCGTCGATTCATATCTTGTGAACGACTGGCGAAAGCATGAGCAAGAAACACAAAAACCCCTCCTCTGACAACAAGGCTCAAAGTGAACATGAACATGGCACTGACACACACCCTGCACTGGTGAAGGTGCCTTTTGTGTGAAAACATGCAACATTTGTCCAGTGACTTGTTATCAAGTCATGTGGAGCAGCTAAACGTAAAATAAGAACTCTGCTCTTCTTCATCCGAATGAACATACTCGCCTTCCTATGGCGAAAATGTAAAATGCAGCAGTTTTTTAGGATGTCAGTTGTTCCACTCAGACTTCGGAGTGCAGACGGTCACACGGTGTAATGCATGCCTGTGTTAATACAGTATGCGTGTGTGTACTTTGATTGCATACATACACACGTGTGTTTTCTGGTCATTTACAAATGTCCAAATTCTGAGATTACAAAGAAAACCCCTGACAAGCCCAATTTTAATGTCACACCTCTTGTTTTTTTTTTTTTAATTAGTAAATTACTGTGTATTAACAAATACACACATGCACTTGAATACACACACACACGTACTATGTGAGTAATTTATGGGCAGATTCACAAGAAAGCATAAAATCTGGGATGAGCATCAGTGTATTAATACACTTGTACTTTGTTATGTCAAATTTTTTTGTAACAAACGTGCATCTACCATTTCAGAAACTTTTATGACACTGCAAAGCTAGTAAAATGACAAACTTGCACACAACGACAAACCGCTGATACCACACATAAACCGTCATGTAAACACAAATCATAAGAGCAAACTACCTCCTAACTTTTGGTCTTTGAAGGGTAAAAGCTCCGTTAGAAGTGGCTTGGTAATAAATGAACAGAAGTATATAATTTGCTGATTATGCTCAAGTAGAAAAAAGAAAATGACAGCAATTAACATAATTTCAGTAGGAGTTAACTGTCCAGAACTAACACCGCCAAAGGCAAGCTGGCAGACAGAAGGCACAGAGGAAACCCACAGCTTTCACTCTTTGGGTTGGGATACAGATATCTACAGTGCGGGGAGCCAGCAAGGAGGCATCGCTGCATTATCAATCCTCATTGCTGTTACTAGAGAAAAAGTAGTTTAAATATTCTACCTTGTTTGACGTCAGAACTGAGAGTATACATTTCTGGGTTTGGCTATTTTTTACAATAAAAAAATCGAAAATAGTCAAGTAATTACGCGTTTAATACAGGCTGCACATAAAGTATACTTTCCATAATGACAAGTCATCTAATAACATGTTAATTTAACAAGCTGGTGGAAAATCTACATTGTTTCTGATGCATTATTGAGTTCAATTAGGATTTTTTATTTTTTTTTAAACAATTAGACTTGCATGGGAAAAAGTGTAATTACCCCAATGGCAGTTTTGACTTGTTAATTGTAATTCTTCCATAACTTTAATGGAGCACTGCAGATAAAACCTGCAAGAAGTGTTCTGATCTAAACATCATATTGTGTTTTGTGGATATTTCCTTGATTCATAAATGCTGAGGGTTACCGTTTTGCCTAACAGCCGACACTACTTCAGAGGCAGATTATTAGTGCCCTTATCCGCCTCTCTGAGATGGTCTTTCCACTGCCAGACAGCCAGGCCAAGTGCTGACCTCTGCTAACACTCATGCTCTCGCCCCACTGTGCTAAATGCTACCTGTGGTGTCACATCTGCCCCGGGAAGTGATCCAAAACTACAGCACCCCGTGTCTCTGTAGGTCCCACAGAATTAGCAGCAACAATCCCAAGAGACTGCCTGCCTGCCTATTCCTGCCCCTCTAACACACACGCTGTCACACGCACAGAAATAGTAGACGCTACACACCACACTGAAGATTGCCAGCATGAGACTGTTTGATTTTGCAGCCACAAAAACAACTCTTTGTGTGGCTAAATTTATCATCGCTCTCCGCGACAGTATTTGTGTCTTTCTCTGCAGTTCAATATCTCTTCTTTTTCTCTCAGAGTGTGTGTGTGTGTGTGTGTGTGTGTGTGTGTGTGTGTGTGTGTGTGTGTCTGCATTGTTCTTTGTCTGCGCCTTTTCCTTCCAGTGAAGGTGCCGAGGTTACCAAGGCTCATCTGTGGCCCCTTTGTCTCTCACGGCAACGGCAAGGTTTATTAACATAAATTAGAATAGCTCACCGAGAGAGTACCTTGTCGCTATGTGTTACCCACGGCAACCTCTCCTCCACTCTAAATCCACCTGATCGCGCGCGCGTGTGTGTGTGTGTCTGTGTATGTGTTTGTGTGTGAAATAAAGAAAGAGATAGAGTAAAAGAGAGAGAGGGAGAGAGCACACACTCCCCTGCATCTAAATGTGAAACTACTCTGAAACGAGGGAGACACATCCACACCCATCTCTCCCCTGTCCTGATTAAAATAAATGGTGCTATCTGCACTGCATGACTCACTACACCATGGCATTACTATCAGTAATTGAAACATCCAATCACTACTGAGCCATCAGCCTCACTGCTCTTCCCCATCTGACTTTGTGGCACCTGATTGAACATCCCACTGTATGGGAAGTAATACAGGATATGCCTTTGAGTTTATATGGAGAAGAAGAGAGGAGCAAAAATAGTGCGTCAACGAAGCTGCAATTCATCTATTTTTTTTTTCATGGCTATGTGTCTGAATGTGTCTACATGTACAGTATATATTCAGATGTGTGTGTTTGTGTGTGTGTGTGTGTGTGTCCCACTCAACATCCTAAGCAGATATCCAGGGAGAGTCAGGCAGCGTCATTGATTGGTGTTGATTCCATCTGGGCAGCGAGCAGCAACTGACAGTGGATCTAAGCCGCTGCGAAAGGCAACCATTAATCTTGGTCCTGTTTAAGCAGCATGTATTAATTTATGTCATTTTTACTAAGTCAGCCAGGGAAGAGCGCTTGCCATTTTATGTTTGACTGTTCATCGAAGTCTGGGGGGTTCCTTTGTACAACCCCAGCGCACTGCCAACGTGCCACTTACATCACACTGGCAGGGTGCCAGGGAAATGAGATCCCACACCTCGAATTAAAGGTTATCAACTGCCAGGGCGACCACCTCCATCAAAGTGCCCAAGAAAGTATGAATGTACAAGTAATATTTTTGATATAAGAAAGAATATGTCTCTTTGGTCACACAGAGGGGGGAAAAGGTGATGTGTGCATGTACCCAAACAGATTTAACCCCATGAAAAATGATAAATTAAACAGTAGTAATATTCAGAGGTAGTTGGGAGTACACAGTTGGAGCCCCATGAACATATCAGTAATAAGATGTGCAGGTGTTTCAACTCCAACAATATGAGGATATACGCATCCACCAGTCCTGCTGCGTGAAGCAATTCCATAAGACTGTGGAAAATCCAATCAAATCCAAACAGCACCAATAAGAAAAACAATGGCTGAGGCAATTGCAACTGCAATAATGTCACCGGAGCTGTTTTGTAGACAGTAAAAGCTGCTCCAGAGACAAACATCTGATAAAAAAGAAACTCCACTCTGCCATAGAGCAAATTTCCTCTCTAAAGCAATTTTATATTCGATAAGTGGGAAGGCATTCTTAGCGTAATGGATCTGAATATGATCTCTGTCAGAAAACTAAGAACACAGCCTTGTATAAAAGCCCAGTGTGCAGAATGACCAGTGCTACTGCATCAGATAACTAAATTGAGAAGTGCAGGAAAGAAACTATAGATAGAGATGCAATGCGTTCATGTTTCATTTGAATAGGTTAACTGATAGATCTCTAGATTCGCTGTCTTTCCTGCAGTTTTCATGAAGGTGACTTGTGAAAAATGTATGCAGAGGGGAAAACAGCAAAACAAGAAAAGAAAAAGGAAACAAACAGAGACACACACTTACATCCATGTGCATAAAGAGGTCAACACCAACTGAAATGCAAACTTTAAATGCAGAAAATAGCTGCACTCACTGCCAAAAAGAAAGCAAAAACAAACACAAGACTACACCTAGCCCCCTGACTGTGCCTCTCAAACACATGCGCGCACACATGCACACACATGCGCACACACACACACTCCCTCGCCATACGTCGACACACAGAATATGACCATTCTACAGCCAGATCTGTTATCACGGCTAATTACTACTCCCACCTCAGATATACAGGGCTGTAATTAGCCTCTTAAAACATGATTAACATGTCTCAATTAAGCCAGTCAACATTTGCATAATATATTAGCTGTCCTAATTGCAAGTGAGTTTATATCAGAGGACAGGGAACAGCAAAAATACTTGCTGTTGCTTCTGAAGTGCGCTTTCCAGTGCAGGAAATATAAATATGAATAAAGAGGAAATGTCAGTGGATAAAAAGGTAACCCAGTCTATTTATGTAAATATAACTCACTTCAAAAGCAAAGATAAACTCACAATCAGCACATCCCCGCTCAGACTACTTATAAAAATATATTACATGTTTATTATTATTCACTTAGATGAACATTTCTGGTAAGTGGAGGAAGAGTTTCCTATAAACTCACAAATCAAAGGCCGGCAACATTTTCTCAGGAAAAACTTCGCACTCGTTTTGAAGTTATTTATTTGAAGTTATTTATGAGAGAACAGACAGAGTCCTGTTCGGCCTTATTTCCGTGGAAACTAAAACATGGGGGGATAAACTGCTGCTTCGGCACTTCCAAGCTGGGGACAGATATACAGTCTCCCGGCTAGTGCGGGGAAACCAAGGACATAGCCATTAGTTTCAGGACAGCGCCACATTGGAGACTAATGCCTCCATCTGTCACTGGAGATGAGAGGAGAGTAACAAAGAGAGGCAACACTAACCCCTGAACTCATCATGGACAGCCATGTCAATTAAATACTGAAAAACAGCAGCACTGGGAGCCATAGTGACCAGTCTATCCACTGCTTTATGAGAGCTGAACTAGTACCTCCATCAGCGTTTAATGTTAATGGTACAGAAACTAACATAAATAGTAATTTGACACTTAACCACTACACACACTTCAAGCACACTAGCTAGAGCTAAAATGATTACTTGATTGATCAGTATTCTGATACTCTATTACTTGTTTCAGACATTCTTTATAAACAGATATATTCAACTTTCCCAGAGAGGATTAGCTGCTTTTCTCTGTTTTATATAATTGTAAATTGATTATTTTTGGGTTTTGAACTGTCGGCCGGACAAAACGAGACATTCGAAATAATTGTGATGGTCATTTGTTTTTACGTATTTTTTTCTAACATTTCTTAGACTACACAATTAATCATTTAATTTAAAAAGAAATCAGTAGACTAATCAATAATGAAAATAAGTTGTAGCTCTACCAACCACGTAGCACTCAATGGAAATGTCTTTTCTTTCATGAGTCCTGACAGGAACCTTGAAAGTGACCAGATCACAACTGTTAATATGTAAAATATGTGTACATGTCTAATTAGCAGCACAGGCTTTGCAGGGGGGGGGGGGGGGGGGGGGGTTTGCACAGTTAGCGGGACCAACTGATTCAGCAAGTCTCCAGCTTTGATAAGTTCAAGCGGTGTAATGCATTATCCGTCTGATCACATTAGTCATGCAGGAGCTCTCCATCTAACCCGGGCCTGCATGGGGGTAATGTGAGGCTGTTGACACAGAGTGGCCTGACGAAACAGTCCCAGGCCCACAGATAGAGAGACACAGAGTGAGAGAGAGAGAGAGAGAGGAAGAGAGAGGAGAGTAGGCCTGAAATCTGACACCCAGAAACACTGACTTGGTGTCTGGCTTCTCTTACTTAGTCAACCTGTACGTGCCAGCTTCCCTCGCCGTAATGGTTCCACACAAACAAAGACGCTGTCCAACTCTCTTCACAGGATGTGAAGCAAGCACAGGAAAACAAATTCTAAGTGCTCTCAGGAACTGTAGAAACAATGATGATAGTTTAAAAAAAAAAAGTCACGAGGGGCCGGTGGACAGGGCAAACGTTTTTGTGAAATGCAACACTGGCGGCCAAAAGGAACGTCTGTAAGTGGTAACACAAGCCTCTGTCACTGGTTTTCCATAAGCCGGCGTGCGAACCTGAGCTTGTTTAAGCTTGCTAAATACTCTCCCGCCCATGACACAGGCCCGACCCCGGCGCAAATATACAGGGAGTGGGGTGGGGTGGGGTCATCAGTTAACTTCTGCTCTATCCTCTATTGGCATGCGCTCCCGCCTTGTTTGTCAGCTGCTTGCCAATGGACACCTCACTGCTGCAATGTCCCATATTGCTGCTGTCAACACTCACACACCACTGATATACCACGAAGGGGAGATACATGCAACCCGCATGTGAATAACTACATGCAACAAATGATATATGATCGAAAGAAATGTTTCCTCTCTTCAGTAAAAGGTCGAGGAGAAGGGGCTGCTTCAACTCTGAACAGCTGTACTCATCTCCTCTGGCTTGCACTTCTTCCCAAAGACACTCTGACTGCAACAATGTAAAAAAGCAAGGAGAAGCTGACTCTTTATAAAGAATATAAAAAAGACCTGACAAATTACAGGCTGTACTCCGCTCGCATACACTGCACTCAGCACATTTGGCTGTAAATGCCATGGTGAAGCTTTGAGTCATTTTCTCTGTCACTGCAGTGAAAGGATTTTCAGTTTCGTCTGCACAAACCTCCTATGGGCGAAGATGAACCGCAGCTCAGCTCTTCAAACGTAGACAGGGAGGACACAGCGAGGCAGCCATTAAGTCGTGGTTCTCTCACAAATTGTTTGGGTTATTCTTAACTTTTAAATGCTTTTCTGTCTTCACAAAAACAATGTAGCTATTTGTTTGTTGCTGATTTGTGGTTTGGAGCATGTTTTCTCAGCTACACTTGGAGTGAAAATAACTGATTCAATACATGAAATAGGAGAAAACATAAACTAGGTTGAAATATGTTCATTTCCAAACTTGGTCCTAAACAGAGGGGGAGAGAATTTGCAGGCTGAGGGGAGCCTCTCTCATCAGAAGCTCTGTGAAACCCCGGTTGCCAAGAACGGTGGGAAGAGAGGAGAGGCAGGGGGAAAAGCCAGGAAAAGGTCCAAGTCACTTTGTTCTTCTTTTTGGAAACGAACTCTGGTTGAACCCGGGGAGACGCCAGACAGTTTACAAAGAGCCAGGCATTACTCTCTCACTTTTCACTTTCCAAGCCTTGCAATTTAGAAACAGGGCCCCAACCTACTATAGCTTCCTCCTCACAGACTGCACTCTTTAACCTTTATAAATCTGGTGAAAATCCCAAAGTGTCTGCTTGTTCAGTCTACTTTTTTTTTTGGGGGGGTGGGGGGTGGGGGGTGGGGGGGGGGGGGGGTGGGGGGGTTGGGAAACCTGTGCCAATTCTGACTCACAAGAATGAAATGTCAGTGGATAACAGTTTGTGTTAAATTAAGGGAAATGGTATCCCCTCCATACAAGCCTTGTGTTTATTTTCAACTGTCTACATGACTGCAATGCAACAACACCACGAGACAAAGTGACAAGGCTCTCTCAATACTCTCAGCGACTGCTTCAAAGTTGTGTTCACAGATAAGGTTATATTGGATATTTTTTTTTATTTCCTGCCTTGAAAAGCAGTGCTCTGTCACATCCCTCAGAGAATATCCACAGGCTTTCATCATGTGAGATGCTCTTCTTTTAATCTGCTGTTAAGCGAGTAATAATTCACACATTCCTTTTCATGACTTTGACCCTCGTTGCAAACATAAACAGAAAATCCCTCTGACCTGCCTCTGCATGTAAAACAGCTCACTTAGCAAACACTGTCGAACTCGGCCAAGGAAAATAGACAAGAGAGGGGGGAGAAAGCCCAGCCCCAGAAAGGCCCAAATGTCGACATGAAAGCACTCCTGTCCAATGACAGCACCTCTTCTGGGGCCAGAGCTGTTCACATGCATGCTGTGTGACATTTGTCTGGGAAAACGTGCCGTAAATCATAGAAAGAAATAAGAAATTTACAGTGGCTTAGGAGAGGAATGTCTAGATGGCCATGACCTGTTTTGGCTTTGTACAATTAAATCCAGGTTTTCCTAAAAATCCATCTATTGTCAAAGACAGATTTTGAATACTCTCATCAGTCCCAGTACTATGTGCAAGCAAACAGAAAAAAAAATCCAGCAAACAAAAGAAATTATAAAACATAACTTACCTGTTTTCTCCTTTATTTCACACAAGACATTGAAGAGAGCAGGTTTCATTCTGTGGCAATTCAGTGCATGTTTCCTAAAAAGAGGATAGGACACAGCTTTCCAGATCAATATTCAAACAAGTGGTAACAGTGATAAAGCTACTTAAAAGAATGGTGCATTCTGAAACCACCAAATATCTTCATGAACATTCAGTTTTCCCCAGATTTCCCTGCTGTTCCTACTGTCAGTAGCCGGCTAATAAGTACAACAATCAGGAGCCAACGCATAGTAATTTGTTTATAATGTTTAGACTGAATACATAGTTTTTAACTTTAATTATTTTTGTCTCATTCATACACAATGTGAGACTTTCAAACCAAGACTTTCCTTACAATATAACATGCAACAAAATCCACCTGGCTAAACTACAACTGTAACATGCCTCAAATGTTCTTTGCATCATATTTTGGGTCATTGTTAATAGAGCACTGGGTTAAAACTATAGGAAATGATCTGCAACATGTTCTTATAGCACGGGATTACAATATAAGCTCCTCTGTAAGAAGGTAGAAGAGTCTCAGTGAAACTGAGGTGCAACTGCTCCATAGTTAAAAACCCTCTACACAGATGATCTCAATCTCCATCAATCATGCAATAATTAATGGTTTTGATTAAAAATATTAACACAAAAGTTGTTTAAAATAATCAAATCTGAATCGTGACAAGTTTCTAAGGTCTTTTTTTTCGCTTTCGCGCAGTCACGGCACTTCAGTGGGCGTAATTGCTTTCGTTTAGAGGCAGTCTTGACACAAACCACAATGTTATTATCTCCCCTCTCCATCCCCAACAACATTTCTTGATATTTCCTCTCTCCGATTAATAATACAAGTGGGGTTTTTTTTGCGTAGCCTCACCTGGCCTGTGCTTCGTCTAAGCTTTGGTCTGTGATGGTCATTATTTGCTGTAATATGTCTCCGATGTCCTGCTTTCTCCCCTCTCCGTCCGTCCCCGCCGTGCCATCCTGCATATGCTGCGCCAGGCCGGGGTGTCCGGCCATGCCTACCCCGTGGGAGTGCATCAACCGAGGCTGCTCGTCCATCCTTGACCACGGTCCCTGCTGCCTCGCCTCCAACTTTTTTTAAATTTTAATATCAAGAGGAGGGGAAAAAAGAAGAGAAAATATCCTCAGAAATTCCTCTGGATTCCTCTGCGTCTCTCTCAGCCCCGACACTCCTCCTTTTTCCTTGGTAAGCTTTTCTGTATTTGGGAGGAGGGAGACTGACAAACCCTCTCTCTGCTTTCTCTCTCTCGGTCTCTCTCCCAGCTGGTTTAGGTGAAATCTGATCTGAATCGCTGCTTTTGGCTTTGGCCACTCCTGCACCGCTACTGTAGGGAAGAAAAAAAACAGGATTGAACATTAAAGGCTCCTAATCTGATTAAAAGTGGAGCGCGTTGTGCTCCTCTTATGAAACCTCCGATGTAGTCGACAGCTTGATGCGCCAAAACGCGCTTAAGACTCAACTTGCCAGTGAAGGTTTTGGATATAAAGTAACCACCAACTGTTATTGTTTCGCTTATGTCTGGTAACTGACTCATAATCAGAGTATGGATGAAAAGCCTCCGCCCCTCGAGCCACGATTGGAGAGGAAGGAGCGCGCAAGTCCCACCTCGGTCCTCTCCGAAAACGTCAATCATCCTCCTCGGGAAGGTGGGACACTGTAATAAACATAAAGAGATGTGACCGGGCCGGGTGGCGATACAGTGATGGATAGAGAGTGAATATGTAGCCTAATAAATAATTGTGAGTGGCAGTGGAGCTCTGACCCTGCAGGACAGCATGGTGGCGCTTGGAAAAGACACTCTGTCACCCAGACTATATATTTTCCTGCTGAATATTTACATTCATGCAATCAGTCAAAGGAATAAATAAATCAAGATGAATTTAGTAGAACTGGCAGCACTTTGTGGGAAGCTCTCTTTTTTTTTTCTTTTTTACAAACGTTATGTTGTAACACAGGACCACAACAGTTGTCATAAATGTAAACCAGCCTTGTATTAAAACATCCTGACACGGTTGGCCTCGAACATGCAGTATTTGTAATTTGATTTGTAATTTGGTAATAGAACTAGTCCAGACTACTTGATTAATTAAAGGGGAAGTCCACCAACAAACCATCATCTACATGTTTTCAGGTCATGTGGAGGGAGTACTACTGCATATGTGAAAACATATAAAGCCTTTTGTAGCTCCAGAGGGAGCCGACTCAAGTGATGTCACTTGAGTTGGCGTTGATTGGGTTTGAAAACTACAAGTTTGAAAAACTAGATCAGGTGAAAACCTGGTATAGCTGGACCACATATGGTCAATGTGTGAAATTGAAGATAGTTGAAATGATGTCGTATTTGTATCTGTATTTGCATTCTGCCTAGTGTCAGCCGTCAGATGTTTTTTTCTGTTTACGTTGTCAGACAACGGAACAAATATGAAATAGTGATTGAAACATGGCCCATTAAGACTACATGTTTACTTCCAAGCCATTTCCAAGCTTCTTCTCTGCACTGTTAAAATCCTGATTTTATAACCACAACGCCATCTGACAAAATCACCATTCGCATAAGTTAAAGACTACAGCTGGGCTGTGATTTCATGTCGGCTATATTTACTTGTAAAATGCTCAATTAGAGAGAAGCGACACAATACCATTCTTATTTTGTCTGTAGCCAAGGTTTGTCCAAAAAGTCCCTTGATTTGTTGCTAGGTGCGCTTTTGAAAAAACTCTCTAAATCTAGTGACAAAATTGGCAACACTTCTGTAAATGTCCCTCTAATAGAAGCTGTTTATGCCAATTCATTTTGAAAGAGCAACAGCCAATGGGGAAACTCCAACTCAGTCACGTGGCGTTCAGCTGACCGATGGTGGAACTATGATCACTCAACTCTATCACTCACTCAGTCAGTCAGTAAGTCAGTCGGGGGCATTCGCGATTATTAGGCCCCGCTGTTACCGACCAGCTAAAAATCTGGGGGTGTGGAGTTAGAAAGAAGTGTGTTTACCAGACCTCTGTAGACCACTGCTAATCTCTGCTTGAGGCTAGCAACTCGAGGCTACATTAGCGGCTACTAGCATAACATACCAGAATCTCCAAACTGTTGCAGGTTGAGTTGCATTGTGGGTAATGTAGGCACCAGGTATTGACAAGAAAGAAGAATAAATAAACACAGTAGGTTCTGCTGCATTGGCTTTGATGCTTATTTAATGGTCCATCATTAGTCTATACAGTGCTATAGGAGGGAAAATCTGTAGTCACTTCTTTATCACCAGTGCCAGCAGCTCAAATTTGAATGTTTGCAGGTTTTTTAAATTCTTTCATGGGACTGATTATTGGTCAGTCAAAACAAGCAATCACTTGGGCTTTGAGACGTGTATTTTTGTAAATTTTTTTCTGATATTCTTTAGACCAAATGATTAATCAGTTAACTGAAAAAATTATCCGCAGATTTATCGGTAATGAAAATAATTGTTAGTTGCAGCTCTAATTGCTATAATCACAAAATCCTCTCCCATTAACACTCAACACTTAAAAAATCTAAACATCATTAAGGATATGCTGCAGTTCTGTGCCTCCGAGTCTGGTCTGCACTATATCCAAATGCTTCCTTCCCTTCTTTTACTGGCCGGACAGAAATCGATCAGTCAGTTTTCTCATTACGTGCTGAATAGGGAGGTAGGGCAGTAATTGTCACAAGGGGCAGGGTGAGGTTGAGGGTAGTGGCGGTGATAATGTCTGACACTCAGGAGCTGCAAGACTGCACAGCACAGCCCTGAAATGAAAGTCTGCAGTCCAATGGCCATCCTGCTTTATTTTATTCCCTATTTAACAGGGTCATAACGATGGAGGATTACCTTTGTGTTGTAGACCTGACAGAGAAGGTTGTGGTTCAGCTGTAAACATACTTCACGGCAGTCATCAGTGGATATGACAAATACCAAGTTTTTATTATTTTTTCACCCAATTGTTCGTCACCAATACAGTGAATATTAAACCACACTCTAGTGTGAGGTTGGCTCTTCAAATCCCGATCTATAGCTCCCACACATCAGTCTTCTTAGTCTGATTTGATAATTAAGGCTGCATTGATTACTGTGAAATATGATCTAAAGAGCTCATTCTTTTTGCTCTAAGTTCCACAGTAAACCAACAGACGAAAATGACCTTATTGTGTGGATGTTTTTTGGAATGTAAACTCTGAATAGAATAAATAAGACCTTATTTATGGCTCTGGTTGCTGTATTTCAGAGGAAAAGCAGCATTTTCCGCCTTAATGAAAGGGGAAAAAAATCATCTGACATCGCATTTTCCCTCAATTTATACCAAATGTGTTGTTGCAGCATTAATAATCCCACAAAAAAGAATAAATGGGATTTGATTATAATTGCAAATGAATTTTGATGTAAAAATATTCTTATAAATAGTAGATGTTTTCTCCAGAAGTTGCAGAGTTGTTTTTCAGAGACTTAAAATGTTAATGCCAAACATGTCGGTATTCCCAACAGAAATGTGAACTAGTTGAGTTTGTTGAGTTGTGTTGTGTTTACCATTATCCAGTGAGGCTGCTCTGATTAATATGGAAGAAGACAGAATGTACCAAAGTATATAATGCATTCATGACTGGAAAATGGCAGGTTTTTTGAATCATCTAAACTGAAGCGATGTGAGGTCTCATGCAAAGAGTCAGGATGGTGTTGGTGGAAAGACTCTTTATAAGCAGTATATAAACATTTGAAAAATGGGTTATAACACTCTAATACGCACTTTTATGTAGTTGTCAGCAAATATAAGGACATTTTAAGCATGTAATGTATTGGTCAACTATTTTAATTCCTCATCTAACAGATATGTAAACTGTTAATAAATCTTTAATTATATATTTAGTGTATAATTCACTGTAAAATGTAGCTGCACACATTACACACAAACAAATCCTCACTGTGAGCGACTATGTTATCAAGAACTGTTTTAAGAATTATGGCTAAAAATCCATTAATAAACACTTTACAAATGTCCTTATGTTAGCTGCTGATACCTACATTATTGCATTATAAATCATTTATTAATTGTTAATAAACTGCTTATAAACACAGGGTTTAAAATAAAGTGTAACCAAAACCATGTAACGCATACCTCAATATTTCAAGCTTCATAACAAACTCATGCTGACTGCACGGCACACGTTCTCATATCCGGACCTGGGTCAAACAAGTCCTCCCAGAGAGAGCAGCAGGTCAGAGCAGGGTAAGTTATGTATGAGCTAGGAACACACCGAGGGAGCGAGCAGCAGCTGCATGGCACATCTCTCCAGGAAGTAACCTTGATGAAAAATTCAGTTGTTTGCAGCTCCTGGCGTCCCTCAGGCATGAATAAAGTGAGGCCCAGCCAGAGAGAAAAGACCTGGGCTCAGCTCGAAACTACTCACCGACCCACTGCTGAGGAACACACACACCGGCTAGCATTAGGAGATGGGCACGAATTAAACTTTAATCACGCTTCAAATAGATTAAGCGACAGGAGCCGAGTCAGCATTTCCAAGCCCTTGCTCTGCCTCAGTTGACCATCCTCCTTTGAACTCCAGCTAAATTAAATACCCACAAGTTTCAGTTTCTTTGCACTTCAGATTAGCTTGAAGGCAAAAGAGGTACTTGAAACAAACCAGAAGTAGAAAACAAAACCTGCACAGCAGCCCATCCATTAATGAGGTATAAGTCATCTCATTAAATTGCTGCTCCAGTGGTTTAGTATTGCATTTCCATAAAGTTTGGGGGACTTGCAAGAGAGGTATTTTTAAAAGAATTGTCAAAATCAGCTCAGGAGATATTCTAAATTTTACTTCACACTATGTGTCAAGCTCCAAAAACACTGGGTTACTAGGTAACCTACTGACCACAGGATAAACATTTCATGGCCACCACAATATTTATTACGATATTTCAGCCAGACAATGTTTTCACTTTGTTCAATTTGGCCATAATTTGTTATAGTATAGTAACATTTAAAAACACTCACCTCCAGCACAGCTCAGGTCAAAGTTCAACAAATCTGAACTATCGGCATATCCCAGCTCAGCTCCGCCACCACGGACATCGGCACAGGCTCCATCACAGCTATTCACATACACAACAGTGGAGGAGAAAAGATGTTTTTCTGTGATGATGTGAATACATGATTAAAAAGCTCCCTCCAGAGACACAGAAAACAACTGTTTTCACAGGCTGAATATTATTCCTCGTGATCAATAGATGGATCTTTATGAGTAAAACTGTTGTAGTGCCCCTTTCATTTAGTCTTGGCACTGAGCATGATGACAGCTTTCACAACTTACCACTTGTTCCCAGTGCAGCTTCTCTTGTTTCTCATTGCTTTATCATTCCTGAAACTTGATTCTAGAAATGTTGTTTACATAAGATTATTTTTCTTGAATACAGGTGAACTAATGTTGCCCCTATTTTCATCCCTTTGTTTAAGAAAATAAGATTTGAGGGCTCGAGAACAGGCTGATCAGGATGGAGATTTTATGCAGTGTTACCTTGTTAGTTGGAGTAAACAGATCCCTGCCTTTAACCCGGCAGGATTCAGCTGCATCTTGTAGCTAATGATCATTTTTAGTGTGGAGGAGCTGGATGGGTCTTTGTGCAGCTGAGGCTGGGTCAGGGTGAAGGATGACTGATATGAAGGGGTTGACCTGTCACATAGCATTTGACTTACTATCCTTGGAACAGGATAAAAGGGGAGCCAAATGTCAAGTGATACAAGTGACGCATCCTCACACACACATATCCACACAGAGAGGGATGGGGAGATGAATGTTTTATAATAAAACCTCAAACCCAGCAGCCATTCTGTGGACGGCATGTAAAAACAGTAAGCTTATCATTTTCATGAAAATAATAGTGACTGGTGGCACTCGCAGTGCATGTCAGCCACAGGATTTCCATGCCCTTTTCCATGAGTGTGTCTGTTCTTGCTGTAGGGCCCCTGTAAGCCCTTAGACCTCTTGGCAAAGCGTGGGTTGTGCCTGGTAGGGGGAGATGTGACGGATGCCGGAGCCTCGGAGCCCGCTAGCTGCTCTGTGAATTTTCCCAGACTCATTTGCATTCATAAAGAGCCTACTCCTTGTCACAGAGTGTTTTCTTTTTTAGTCTGCCTCCAAAAATCCCGTGCGACTCCTGGTGGGAGTGCGCCGGGAAAATCCAACTGTCAAAGACGACAAGATGAATGAATCCCTGTGTCAGGCGCGTGTGGCTTCAACGATGACAGATGGAGGAGAGCTGTCCCTTCGTCGATCGGCAGGCTTCATTTTGGAATAAATAAATCTGAATTTCATCCCCTCCTATAATTACAAGTGGTGCTTTATTTGACAGCTCTCTGTGTTTGTTGATGGGAGTGTGTGTGTTTTGGTGGGTGGTGGCACTGACCAGGTGACAGCTTGATTTAATTCGACGTGGGCACGAATGCATTGTGGTGCAGTGGTTTTCAAAGCTGACTTTTCATTCTAGCTTTCTAATGAAGCACCAATGTCCACCTGGAACAGCAGGTGGGTGTAAACATGCAATTAAACACAATTAATTTCCAAATCCTCCTCTCCCATCACACATCTGCTCTGCTGAAGTGTCCTCAAGCAAAACGCTGCATCCCTTCCAACATTAGAGAAGCTGTTCTGTATGCAACCCTGCACTCTGACCTCTTGTGGAAGATGGGCAGGGATGTCACAAGGAATTCTGAGTCCCCGCTTCCTCAAGAAATTAATCCCAGTTAGCTGTGCAGTTACTGTAACACTTTACATTACGTTCATATGGCAGATGCTTCTGTACAGTGCATCTTGTAGTAAGTATATTTAAACTACATACAAAGCTCGGTCTGAGGATTAAGACTTAAACCTGCCATAACTGATATTTTTGGCAACAGAAACACAACACTGATGATCATCTTTTAAGTTGATGTAGTGAACTTGGTGTAAACAGTTGCTCATTTACACATCCAGCAGCTACTAGCAACAATATCATTCATTTGGATTCTGTCTTTCTGGTACAATATTCAGTATCTTTTAGTTCTGATTTGGTCTCTACCAACTCCCAACTTTGTTCACCGACCAGTCTCCAGCTGTGTCTGTCTATTGGTTGGTGCTGAGAAGGTGGGTACGGATTCTACGAGTCTCTGAACTCTGCCGGACAGATGAACACAATTCTTCCAAAAGATACTCCCTTATTTTGCTGTTTTGATGATGGTAGTGTAGAGTGCTGTCTGACATGTTGGTTCAAAATCTCGCATAGGTGATTAACTGGGTTGAGATCTGGTGACTCTGGAGGCCATAGCATATGATTCACATTATTTTCATACTCATCAAACCATTCAGTAACTCCTCATGTCCTATGGATGGGGTCATTGTCATCCTGGAAGAGACCACTCTCATCAGAACAGAAATGTTTCATCGTAGGATTAAGGTGATAAGTCAGAACAACTTCGTATTGATTTGCAAGCAGTGATCTTTCCTGTTAAAAGAGGATCCAAACCATGCCAGAAAAATGCCCCCAGCATAAAAGAGCCACCAGATCCCCTTACTGCAGGGGTCGAGCTTTCAGGCCTGTACCGTTCTCTTGGTGTACGCCACACATGCACTCGCCCACTTGTGCATAATATGTTGAAGGATGACTCATCTGACCATATCACTTTTTTCCACATCTCTGTAGACCAGTGAACTAATAATACCCCTCCCTAACTGGCGACGGACTGTTCTTGTTGACACTGATCACGTCATGCACTGATGTGATCAGTCACCTGATGAACAGTTGGTTCTCCGTATTTCCTTACATATCGCACTAATACATGAGCATCACATTCATCAAGTGTGCACTGACGGCCATAATTTCTGACCCCATTGACTGTTGTTTTTCCCGTAGATCTAAATGCAGGTGTCACTTTAGTCACTTCTCCTATTGAAACACCAGCCAGTGGAGCAGTCTTTGTGACTGACGCTCCTCCCATCCACGCCCCAACTATGAAACTTCCTTCAACGTCACTTAAATCTTTTCCTCTTGCCATCTTGATGCAAAATCAGAATCTACTGGGCCTGCTCAGCATTTGTATATCAGCCACAGAGCATGACTGGATGTTAACGGCTTAATTGTACCATGCAGTGCACCTGTGTGGAAGCACCTGGGTTCCTTAAGATTTCCTTTAATTTGTCACCTATCTCTACATAACATTACAAAAGATAAAAACTCTCCAAAAACATATTACTCAATGTTCTGTTTCATGTTTGTAATGGTTGTAATGTGCTTGGTTTTTGTTATGTATTTGGGTTAATGCATGTAGTGTGCATTATTAACCGTATCATTTATTCTGTATGCAGTGTAAGTGTAATTTGTTTATTTTAATACATGAAGAGTAGTTGCTGCCAGGGTAGTTACTGATGGGTATCCAATCAAACAATAAAACATACATGTTACCAGTTTACACCAGTGACGGTACTCACAATAAGAATAAATGGATGAATAAACAAAATACCCGAAATTTTTACCATATCATAATTTTCAAAGCTATAAAGGCAACAAATTGCTGTAACTGGAAGACCTGAAACATTATCTTCACTGTTTTTTTTATGTAAAAATGAAGAAAAAAAAAAGAAGAGCTTGTCGTTTTCTCACAAAACAGAACAAAACAACAGAGCAAGTTGAATGTGAGCGACACTGATTCCCTAAACCTCAAAGAACACGGTGCAAGTGGAGGATGATAAAAAAGGAGAACATCTGGTGAGCTGAGCTTGGTGCCAGGACAAGACAAAGCCATGTGTCTGGCAAACACATACCTACACACGAACCCAAACACACACATACACACACACACACACACACACACACCCAAACATTTATTCATGCACACACACTCAAACCTGCCTGCCCCCGAACTTGCAAACAAGCAAAAAATCCCCCCTACACACACACTTACAATCACACAGACACACGCACATTACATTCATTGTGCCCGCACTCACGCACAGCAGGGTGCAGTTGGAGAGAAAGAAAAAAGAAAAAGCAAAAGTAGGATGTGATTGGAGAGTCCACTGTTCAGACAAGACTAATCTGCATACTCAGAGGCTTAGAAGTGAATATGCATGAGAGAATAAAACGATATGCCTTCAAGCAGACCACCCGCTCTCTTTGGATTACTGTACCCACCTCCGAGCCTTTTATCTTCTTGTTGGCATGCAATCAAGCTGATTTCGTGTGCACTGGCTGATGGTTTCACACAATGAATTGGACTTAAGAGATGTTAACCTGTTGAGAAAGAAAAAAAAAAACAGGAACACTGTCACAAAAGCAAAAGGAAAAGCTGAAAAGGGTGATTTATGTTTAAAATTGCACCAGGATATGTTCCCGAATTATCTTAGAAGGTGTTTTCGTGCGTATTTTTTCAAACCTGATTTGGTTTGGTCTTAGCAGATCTAACCAGCTGCGTATAGAGAAGCAAAACGGAGGAAGAATGTATATTTGGAGGAACTGTGCAGTATTAGACACAGAGCTCTGATGACCCATCAAATATTGAAGAAATGTCTGCTAGGACCATGAATTCACATTTCAGACAGACTTCCTCTAAGACTGTCCTCGCCAATGAATGAATATTTCATTTCAGAAAATAGAGTGGCCCTGAAAGGCACCATTACCAAACCCTAATGTCACAGGGAAAACATTCTCCACATTTAGTTGAAAGTTAGGGTGGAATGATAAGAGCCGCCCATGCGTAACACAGTCTGATGGGGTAATGCATTGGCATCACATTAGCATGACTGTATTTGAGTGCATGGCAGCGTCTCTATGTGTGTGTGTGTAGGTTTTCCCAAATTACTAAAATGAGAAACTGGGGAACTTGGATCACAAAGGTTTTCAATTTATCATCTTGCTCATCTGGTGAGAAGAAGCAAAATTCAAAAATGCATTAAAAAAAATCAGCTCACGACCCGTCAGTGTATTTACATATAAGAGCAGCAATCTGATGCATTCAGGTTATAATCTAATTTTAGGTGGTAATCTGATTTCTGATTTTTTTTTTTTCATATTTCAGACTAAGGATATCTCAGATAACACTCCACTCCACCAAATGTAAGAATACATGTTTCTTGTAGGTTGCATGTGCATGGGAAATGCATGTGATCCAAGAAGCACACTTATGTAGGGGCTTAGACGAGTTATTTGTGACACTAATCCAAGGGTCATTAAAGGTGTCAAAAAGGTTTATTGAAAAAATATAACGCTATATATATATATATATATATAATATATATATATATATATATATTATATATATATATATATATATATATATATATATATATATATATATATACACAAACAAACTAGTTCTGAATGAGGTCATGTTAGTTAATGCTATGTTCAAAAAGTCAACAATTCATAACAAAATAAACCAATATTATCACCACATTAACCACTCTTTGATTATACTCGCAATTGCATATTACGCAATGGAAAGACACATGTTCTAATTTGTCATGGGAATCCCGAATTGATGCTCCTGTTGAAAATGTCTCAACAGGAGTGTAATGTCACTGTTTATGCTTTCTAAGATCCAAAATATTTTCTTCCATGTCTCTTTATATGCTTTATAAGTAAAAATTAGCTTTTAAATTTTACAATTTTATATAGTATTGTAACAAAGGATAACATATACTAATTAAATCATCATTGTGTCTCCGTCATCTTTAGCTCGATTTGCAAACTAGGTAGGTACACAGAACACAAACTGATGTGATACTGAATGACTCATTTATATATTCATCTGCAGTGAGCTTACACCACGGCAAACTTTATTCGATTTCCTTTAAACAGTTTTTTTTTTTTCGGTGTGAATTTAAACAGTTATTGACTCATGTGTCATACCACATACTGTGTATACCAAGGGGAGCAAGAGAGGTCATCCCTGAGTAACAACACCTGCAAAATCTCTGCTTCTCTTCCAGTCTTGAATTTTCTCTGCACAGAAAGAAAGACAAAGAGAGGGTGAGAGCCACAGACAGAGATGTCCGTGGTGTGGAAATAGTTAAAGCCATAAAGACGTACAGTACCTCAGCCCTGACCCCGTGCCCTCCTAGGTATCCCCCTGCGCAGAATTCTTATTCCCTACCAAACTGACAAAGTGTTTTTAATCTTTTCTTTCCCTCTCTCCTGGAGATTGGGGAAACAAAAATCAATAGCTCCTGGCAGGCGATCTAGCAGGCTGGTGAATTACAGGGTCTGCGCAGCAACCAGAGCGCTGCATCACAGGGGCCTTGGAATGAGAGACCTTGGAAGAGGCATCAGAGACACGGAGGTTGCGGGGTCACTCTGGGTCCGCAGTCTGAGGAGCAGGGTATTTACTGCCTCAGCCAGCTCGCCGCGATGAAAAATAACTGCCACACGGCACAGAGAGAAGGATGGCCTGGGTGAGAAAGATGGCGAGGGAGACAGACAGAGAGAGAGAGAGTGAGACAGAGAGGTTGGTGGTGTGTTTTCGAGCAGCTTAAGTCTTGGGAGAGTTTGCTTTGATTTGTGTATATTCCCGTTATGTGCCATGTGCAGTACAGGTATGATGTCAAGCTGAGGACTAATGCTTTTTTCTCTCTCTCTCCCAAATGGGAAATGATTCATTAGCGTTTGGTGATTTAGAACGTGGCAGTGCTGGCCGATCAATATGCACGGGCCCATCTGTCAATATGTGATTTCTGCTGGTAATTAGCTGATGTGGGCCAGTGGTTGTGAATATTGCCTGGCAACTGACAGCCTGGTTGTTTCTGTCATCACTGGGGGATGCACAGGTGGTAGTAGCTCACTGCTGATCCATAAAATACTGCGCTTCAAGGCCCAAACCAGGTTCATAAAGACATTCTCCATGATAGAATATGGTGTAAAGGGGCATTTCTAAATTTTCATTCATTTCGATTTGAAGAAGAGTTTAGATTAATGTTCAAAAAAACAAACTCATTCCATCATGAATCATAAATAATAACAATGAAAGTCACAGTTTTACATAAACTTATAAACCAAACAGCCATTTCTTTTGCTCCAGAGGTGGAGGCTGCATCTCAGGCACTATTGAGAAAATGTGTCAGATCACTCAATTATAACTCGAGACAGCTGGCAGCGAGACAATTAGGAGTGTGAAAATGATAATGATGATTATGATGAACAAAATTTTTAATTGCTTTGTTTTCAAAGCAAGCAGATATTTAGAGGCTTTAGTGTGCAACCTCTTGTTTGTCTCTGGCTAACTTGAATTTCAGCAGTGGTTCAGATGTCAACCATTAACTAGAGGAATTTAAACCATGATCAAATCATCAATGAAAACCACACATCTCAAAATTTGGAGATTCTTCAGATAAACTGAAAGATGAATTGGTCCTTTATGGGTTGAGGGGATTATCCTACTTCTTAAGCAAAACAAACCATTTAAGAATCAGAATTATCTGAAAAAACTATTGTCACCATGGATGGATTACTGAGCGGATCAACTGACTAGAGGCCCAGGGGTTTGACATGTCAGGGGGCCCTTGGGCAAGAGCATCAGATGGAAGTGACTGTTTATTTCATGTTGGAAAATCAATCCAACAACTACAAAGATACAAATATGACCACAAAAACACTTAAAAGTACTACAAAGTAAAATGATTACAAAAGACACAAAATGACTACAAAGAGACTGAAAATGTCCACAATAGTATTGCTATGTGGTACATGTTATCTTAATTTTATGAAGCGTTAAGCAGCTAAAATGCTTTACCCGTCCATTCTGTAGATCTGGATATAAGGAAGAACAGAGTGAAACAACGACGAAGATATGCAAAATGACTAAAAGAAACACCAAAGACCAAAAAGAAACACAAAACGAACAAAGCAGCAAAATGTCCACAAATCTTTTCTTCATTCTGGTGACACGCGGTTTTACCAGGACAGCGATGATGTGGAATTTGCAGCTTAAGAACTACAGCAAATCAAAGATGACCAAAAGATTCACACGTTCTCATTTCAGAAACTGGAGAAATCATCACTGCTATCCAGACAGATCAGAAACATTTTCATCTTTTGAGCTCCTTACATTTAAATCAACTAAATCTAGCTGCCAATTTATATGTATTGACTGTGTTTTGGTTTCTATTTGCTCCATTATACAAGCAACAGCACTGTGAGGAGTTTTTTTTAACTGTACTGTCTCGTGTCAATAAAACACAGCAATTCATTGAACTCTAAACATGAAATCTGCTTGCATTAACCTCTTAAACTATGTTTCATCAGTGCTACACATGAGCTGTAATGTGTGTTTAATATATATAGTTTTATCTTCACAGTATGTGTCCAAGTTCATAAGTTCATTGAGACAGAGAAGCCAACAATCAGAGGTGTTGTAAAGCCCTGCAGAAGGATGCCTCTCTGCTTCTCATTGGCATTTGCATATTAGAGTGTTTTCTGGGGAAAATGAGCTGTAGAAATTAATTCAGGATTAATTGGTGCCTTTATCTCGTTAGGACAATCTAATTTAGGGGATGATGGAATTGTTTAGACTCCCTTTTGCATAATTGGATTGCGGTGAATGGCTGTCATTACCGTCTTTTTAGCATCGTCTGTGGGCCCCCTCTCTCTCTTGCAGGCCCCAGCCTCATAAAGAGCGATCATGTGTTACGCCAGTGTTGTGCTAACCCCTGGAACACACCAACCGTGCTGCAAAGAGGCAAGCATGTGGCTAACCGCGCAGCAGTGATTAACTCTCTTTTCAGAGCCATTAGCATTACAGCAAGCAGCACGCTGTTGAGGAGATTTCATATGAACACATAAGCATGTGGCTAACAACACAGTGATCATCGACTGTTAGAGACAGCAATTAGTTTTAAGTCTGTCAGGCTTTGTGGTTTGTAGTTCTGACAGCATTACCTGACCCCCCCCCCAGAGGAACTGGACATGACATCTCAAATCTCTCAGTGCTTTTTGAGAGGCTTTTCTTTTCTTTTCTTGTCCAGCACATTTCCGACATATTTCGCCCTTTCATTACTTCCTCAATATCTCTGAGACAGTTTGCAGTGGGCTGTTTTTTTTTTTTTTTTTTTTCTCAACGTGGGATGAAAATCAATATGAGAGAAGCAAAGCTCATGTTAAGGATCACTCACTGGAATACCTGATCTTCTCACTTCAACAACATTGATGTAACTATGGAAACAAGTTCCCTAGATGAACAGGGATATGCCTATCTCCTAACAAAAGGCTTTTTTATATCTCTCCCAGCCACTTACCCTATACCACATCACAGGAGGAGCTTATATCTGCTGCTCCCCCACTATGATACCATCATCATTTTTCTGAAAGCACAAATTGTATAGATATTATTCTGTGGGCCGCTCTCTGGTAAACAAGGCAGAGTGAAATCTAATCTATGGTGCTGATACTCAGGCTGTGCCAGGCTAATTGAGTTGATGTAGTCTGTCCCTGGAGGAGCTGGACATACAGTAAAGACAGACTCTATCAAGTCATATAGCTCATATACTGTACTTACTAGAAGTGACTTGTGTTTATAGTGTCACAGTTGTCAACGGTCACCATGCACAAGAAACCACTGGTTTTCTATTAAAGTATAATCTGATTATTTGCATGCTGTTATGGAAAATAAACAGCAAAACAGAAACAACGTGCTACTCTGTCTTTCCTTATGCCTGCCGTCATTCTCTAGTCCCCCCCCTCATCCGCCCCCTTTTTCGTGATGCATACTGTGTCATGCTTTTGATGCATTTCAGCCCCCCTTCTCCTTGTCTACTGCCATTTCCATTCTTTGCATAAATGCAGTCTAACAGTATTAAGTATTCATGCGTGTTGGGGAAGGTGGTGCCTGTCCTTCAGGGTAAGTGTCAGGCCTGCGTGCGGCACAAGAAAAGCCCCGGGGAGAGGAGAACATTAGGATCCATCAGCCTGACAGACAAATCATTCTCTCATGTAAACATAAATATGAGGGTATGTTTCCACCGCCATCCCACTATCTGTTGCTAGGCTACCTTGCATTAAGCAGTGTAGCTGTCCCTGTTCATTTTGCTCCAGGGATTCCAGCAATACCATCATATAACCTGCTGAGTCTTAATGAGAAGGCCTGCTCATATGAGTGGATATGAACATGGTGAGATGTGAAATTTATTCAAAACACAGGAATTCAGCTGTCTGTCAGCGTAGCAGCGGCACGGAAGTGTTTATGAATTTGAAGTGTTTTGGAAAAAGAGGCTTTGAGGGAAATATTTCTCTGTCTCTGCACAAACACACCTGACACAAGAAAAGGTCACAATAGATCAACAAACACACACATGCATGCATGCATGCACTGATGCAGCGTACACAGGCTCGCATACGCGCTTGCTTATGCATGCACGCACGCACGCACACACACACACACACACACACACACACACACACACACGCACGCACACAATAAACAATATGTGACGCTGAGCTCCATAAAGGTCATTTGTTGTTGAGAAATCACTGATCCCCAAATGCATTAACAAAGTCAATTAACTATTCTCTGACAAAGAAGAAAGGAACCCATCTCCAATAAAAATAGAGCACTGAGCAGCGTCCAAGCACCCCCACAATTACAACAACTGTGCGTCCCCAGATAATTATGTGAGCCATAAATGGGGAGAGAAAGACAGTAGAAGGCAATGGTCACTGAGAAGAAAGAGCAGGGAGATGAGGAAAAGGAGCGCCAACAGCTGGTTTGAATAGATTGTGTGTGGGATGAATTAAAAAGTTGAACCTTTCCCTGGCCGTATTCAGATGTCTGCCTCTGGGTGATTAATCATGGCCGTCAGGACCTGTAATCCTTTTCAATGGGAAACAAATGCAGCCACTGTCCCCTCTTCTCCAAAGCGCCCAGGGCCCAGGGCCACCAGCCCGCCTGCCTGGTCACAATACCTGAACCACAGAGAAGGCACCCTGGGGAGCAAGGATGTGTGGACACACTGTAATCGGCTTCAAACATGATGGGATGAACAAAAACGCTGGATTTCAACAAAATTGTATGGCACCCTTTATTGGTTGTGTGTATCCTTTTTGTAACTTGCACTCAATAGTTAGGTCCAACTGGTGAAACGTAAATGGAGCAGCCATAAAACACACGCACACACACACACACACACACACACACACACACACACACACACACACACACACACACACACACACACACCTTTTGAGCTGCAGAAGAAGGGATTTAAAGAAGCCTGTGACTGGATTTCAGATGACAGGGGAGTTTTCTCTCTGACTGATATCAGTCCTTTCTGCTTGCAGCTGCTTTAGTCAGTGAACTTCATGTCACGTTCCTACATGGTGGTAAACAGCTGATCTAGTTTAGAAAAGACAGTGAGAAAGTCAAGAGCCAGCAACATTGAGAGCCCGGGAGAAGAAAGTGTGTCATCAGCATAAAAATAGAAGCCCACTAACGAATTCCTAATCATATCCCCCATTTCCTCGAGGGGCTATGCTAAAGAGGTTAAAACACCAGCCTGTAGATGAGAATATGTGGCGCATTAGCTCTAGAGATTATTTCTTGGCATTCCAAAGGTTTTCAGCGTTATTGATCGTTAAAGTCACCATTATCTCCCCAGACCTACTACACATGACTATTCTCTGTGCAGCCATGTATCCTTTCTGTAAATGTTAAGAGCGCAATAATGGAGAGTAATTTCTCCTCAATTTCTAACACTAGTGAGGGTATCAGGGCTGCTCTGCTCCCACTTTGTCAATCAATCAAGTGAAAATATCTTAAAAGCAAAATACACCACTGTCTTTGCCACTGTCTTTACACATCAAAGACAGGGGAAATCAATCTTGACTTAAGCTCGGCTGAATCAACTAATGTCTGTGTGGCTTTTACAAGTGAATGAATTGAATGCCCTTCAAAAGAGCGCCCCCATACTGATTCTAATGGAGTATATGACCTCAGTGTAATCACCTAAAAAAAAAAAAAAACTTAGTATTAAAAAATCCTTTGTATCCAACAAAAGACAAATGTCAGTGTTCCCGCTGAGTGAAAGAGCGCCTTTATATGTGTGAAAGGTTGTGAGGGTAGTAATTCAGCGAGGCTGTAGAAGGTGGTGTATGTTGGCAGCATGGCAGACTGTGGAGAATGGGCCACGGCCAGCCGTTTCCAGAGCCTTTGTGTGTCTCTGTTTGACCAGGCGTCTCCTGGTCCACAGGAGCACAGCTTCAACACATCTAGCAAAGGAACAAAGCAGCCATTATCAGCCCTATCTCATCCCCACCCTGCCTCGACTCACTGACACCCTGGGACAAACAGTGGCAGGGCCCAGCCGTTCAGCTTTGCTGGGGGACTCTGAAGCGGACACTGAAGCGGACTGGGAGGTCCATTAAACACATAGGCGACACCTTAGCTGTGGACAAACATCAACACAATAGCATGCGGCGCTGGTTACCACGGAGATGGGAGAAAACAGAGTACAGCGCCGGCGGTGACAAAGAAAGGGAGGGGTCAGGCATCATGGGCCACTGGCAACTGAAAAGCCTCTGCAAACTGCCCTGAGAAACACAACACCCTTTTAACGTTGTGTCACAAACACTGTATACTTAAAGCATCCATTCAGTGACATGTAGAGAATATCATTAGGAACAAGTCTTAATGATTCTGAATGTGATCTGTTGGCTAATAAGAGGAAGAGTAACTCCAGAAAAAAAGAAATAAGCAAATTTGCAGTTTGAAGTTTATAAAGTTTTCCTTTAAAACCATCATCAGGAGCAGGTAAAACCAAAAGCTTCAGTCTTTCTAACCTTACTCTTTTACTATATGCTCCAAATATGAGTTGCTCTCTGTTTGCTCATTAACACTTCCTTCAGTGAATTAAAACCTGCCGTGCTGTGCAGCGGACCTGCTGTAAACCAGGTGACCACTCATTCCAAAGAGTTGTTTTCAAAACACTTCATATGTATCCATGTATGTTGAGAAAAGTATGAACGTACAAGCACTTATGCTCTAATGAAGGACTATGTGGCGGAAAGCTTAGAGACCCCCCCCCCCCTTCTGGATTGAGATAATTGTCCTTAGGCTAATAAACTCTCTCTTATCTAAAGAAATACATTGTTGTCAAAAAGCTTAAAACTAGGCTACGTTTCTTACTTCATGAAAAGCTGACAGCCTGGAAACACATGGCTTTCATAGAACAGCAACAAAAACACACATGCTAAGGTTGTGCTATCAATCTGTTAACAAGAGTTGTTTTTGTTTATTAATGATGGATGTCCTCATGTTGCCAACTGGTCTGACTTTGTTATGACCCCAAGTGCGGTTCGGTATGTGACGCGAACTACGATTCTGGTTTTCTAAACTGTGGAGTGTGGAGGAGAGAGTGAGATGAGTGGAGAAGTCAAAGCTTTCACGGACACAAAGAGGAGTTCACACGTTTCTGTCAGTGCCTTTAGTGGATGTTTATGTGAAGGCTGTGAATTCAGATCACTGAATTACATAGTCTGTTATTTTCACAGACCCAAGTTAACTAAATGAATTAAAGCCTTTCTCTACCTAGTGTGATACCATTTGGCAGCTGCATAGCATATCATAGTGGAACGTGCTTGCTGCTGAGAAGTTATGTACACTGGGTATGTGCAGTGTTAGAATTCATGTGCATTAAATATTATATTCTCCTGCTGGCATTCTCCAGTAAAGTACTATATGTCTAAATCTAGAAATGCCAATCATGGCGGCCGTAAATCATAATCATCAAGTAGTTCCAAATAAATTGAGTTGCAGTTTTGCCTTTAGATGATGATTCCAAGTGCAAATCCAATTCAAAGCTGTATGGGCCAAAGTACAATTGTCATGTTAGCTGACTGTACAAATATACTTGACTTTATTGAGGGTATTATGAAAATTGGCCACATATTCAACAGCTATTCTTGCGTTGATTCAGTTTTCATTCAGCCCAAACTGTATGTGGTGATTTATAGCACTTTTCTACATCACGAGCTTTTACTTTTCAAGCCTGCTTTCTGTCTCTTTTTCACTTATGACTGGCGAATAAAACCTGTCGATACAATCATCCCCTCTGACCTCTGAATCTGACAGCGTGTCTGCTAAACACCTCAAGTATAAGACTCAGAGAAGCAAGTCAGTTTTCTCCCCTCTCCCTCCCTTCTTTCTACCCCTCTCCTGTATTTCTCGTGTGCACAGCTCTTCCGTCTCTCCACCTGCCTGAGCTGCTGTGGCCTTGTCTGAATCCTCTGAATTCCCAGTCCACTGCAGTGTATCCGCCTGGAAACACCACAGATGCCAGCACTTGGTAAGTTGCAAAAAAAAAAACAAACAAAAAAAAAAACAAAAAAAAAAAAAACAAGGAAAGTGATGGGATGAAGATGTCAGTTATGGCAAATAAAACTCTGTCACACTCTTATAACATCTCTGTCACTGATTATCAGACCGGAGAGTCAAATACACACACTCACACACATACACAAACAACGTCGGTGTGACAAACAGAAGCGCGAGCTTTAATAACCGCGAAGGCAGCAGACAGCGCATATTTGGAAATTAAATAGGTTGCCTTACTGAAGAGACAGGAGCGTCTATTCCTTGTATCTAAAACAATATTAGAGCCTCTTAGAGCAAGTTATTATTTTACTCCTCGTTTTAACATCAGCTAATCAGTTTGAGGGTAATTACACGTTCTAATCCTGTGTTTTCAGTATTAATTTGTGGATTTAAAAAAAAAAAAGAATTGCCCTCCTATAACTTTGTCACACTCTCAATGGACAGTTTAAAATAAAAAATTTTTTTTTAAAAATTAAAAAAGATCAAAATCGATGCTGCAGAACCAGAGGTATCGTCTTTTTTATTCCACACCTTCTCCTTCCTCGTCAAAACCTGGCGCCAATATCACCCCACAATGCAATGCAACCCCTAAGAGTTCAGTCAGAGATTCAGGTGCGTTGTTGGTAGCTGGCTAATGTAGCCTCATTAGTGGGCTACAGAGGTCAGACAAATTCACTTCTTTCTAACTCCACACCACCAGATTTCTTTCATATTCAAACTCGTAGTCTTCAGACACAACAGATTTATCAGATTTTGTGCAGCTCCCTCTGGAGCAATGAAAGGCTCTATACAATTTTTTTCACATATGCAGTAGTGCTCCCCAAGACCCATAAACAGACTTTGATGTCTGTCAACAGATGGGGTTTTTTGTGATAACGAAAAATAAAGTTTTATACATAGTAGTTATACATAGTTAAGAATTGTTTGACTTTATTTCTAATCGTATTTTATTGTCATTTGTAAAGCGGTTTCAGGTTTGATTTCCTCTTGTGGCCACACTGCTTATTCACTACGACTTTTGCTGTCCTCTTAATAACTTCATCATTCAATCATTTAAACACGATTCAGTGGCTCATGGTTTGAAATCTGTGGTTGAAATGTGTTTATAAAACTAGCAAGGACCCAGCATTGATTTCAAATCTAATTCATTTCTGTACAGACAGCCGTCTGAGTGAAGGGAGGGCCTTAAGCACTCGGGTTGTTTTTCTTGGGTCTTGTGGGGTGGGAGAGAAGGATCATGGGGTGAGGAGTCAAGGGGAGGACAAGGTGACTGATTGAGCCGAGGCATTAGGTCAGCGTCAGGCAGCTGAATCAAACCACACCAAGACCCTCCTCACAACTAACTATGATCAAATACATCATCCGGCTCTGTCAACACATGTGTCCAGCTGGACGCTATATCACTTCCACATGTGCATATGGGCCTGGCTACACAGCAACACACATTAACGGGCTTATCAGCACGGAGCTCGCAGAGGAGAGCCGACAAAAGCAGCGTTTAGGCAGAATAATGGATGCATGAAATCAATCTGTGAGTTTCAAAAGGTCATCATGTGTAAAGGAAACCATATCATCTCTAAAAGGGTCCACAGAAAGAGATTCAACAACAGGACATTAATTGAAAACGGGTGAACATGAGTTAAGTTGTTTTAAAATTCAAAACGTGTGTGCTTTATACATTAGCCAGATAATTAATGCAGCAATCATCACTAGTCGCCTTTGGGATGAGAATTAATCTACACCAATCACGCCATTTCAAAGAAATGTACATGACTCTTTTCAGTATTCTTCCAACAATCATCCACGGTATTTTCAATACAGAATTCAATTATGCGGAACACCTGAACAAACAATATCTCACAGCCAATTATTCAGCGCCTTGGAAACCATTGGCAAACAAATTAGCAATGTTAATGTGAGAGAGAGTCTTGATATTTTTGGCTGTGTGTGCTTACAAAGGCAGCAAAGCCCCCCACCCCCCACCTCCGAGCTTCCAATCTGTTAAACAGATTGGACTTGATTTGCAAAAAAAAAAAAAAAAAGAAAAAAGAAAAAGAAAAATTCAGGTGTCAGTCTGCCCCCTCTTCCTCAGACGAGAGTCATCTTCAGACTGCTGATTTCTATGTTCATTATTGTCAGAAGCTTCTAGATCATAAAAAATGATGTTTTTGACTACAGACAGCCACATTTCAGCTTCAGTTTGAGCAGTGCTATTCTGGTTGACATTTCAGCTTCCAGATAGAACAATGAAAAGCTACCATGAGATATCTTGGCAAGGCTACTGCCCTGTGTATTGATTGGGCAAAGGCCCAACATCCCCTCACTAAAAAGAGATTAAAATATCAGACTTGTCTAAGACATTTATGGAGTCTGTGACCTCAGCCAATGCTAAAGTGGAGTACATACATCATAGTCCATCTCTGTGAGCTGCACTGAGTCTTGAGTAGCGCTGACAGAGAGAGGAAAGAGGCTGAACATTCAACTGCACCGTCACGGGCTGATGCAGAAGGGATTTAGCTATACAAGTCGTGGGTGTAAATCAACTTAGTTGCTGTTTCATTAAAAATTCACACCACGTCGTTGCATGTAAATGTTTAACACTGTGAGTGATGTCTGGGATGCTTCTCTTACACCTTCTTCTTTTGGTTAAAATTGATGAGATAGATTCTGTGGGAAAGGCAGGGAGACAAAAGCGTGAAAGATGTGTGTATCCATTCACAGCTCCAGAGGACCTTCATTACAGAGCGAGCAGGTCCTGTCAACGTCTTTTCATTACATGGTCCCATATATCCACCCCTGGTGTCCAAACGGTCCGCTCTGTCGCCTGTCAAGAAAAGGCACTCTCGGGGAAAGTCCTCCTATCTCCCCGATCCCCCTCACCACGCCTGATTCCAGACTGCGAGGCGGGAGAGGCCAGGCAGAAAGGGAGGAATCGTGTTTGCCATCAACAGCTCAAGAGAGTAGCATGGCAGCAAGATTGATGACACCCTCCCTGAAAGTAACAAAAGAACTCCTGTGCACGAGGGCCCGCTTATGGGGCTTGATAGAGTTGTCATCCTCTTAATAAACAGCTCTGATATGTCAGTGGCAGTGGCAGCAGGGACTACACACACTCACCCACCAAGCCATGGGCAGGACCACCTACTGGCATCACAGCACACACACCCGTGGGCGATCTCTCCATATGGAGGCCGCTGTGGGCGTTAGCGGGGCAATTACTGGAGACGAATAAATAAATGACAAAAACATTCCTGTCTTTTCATTTCTTTGTTGTGCAAAAGAGAGTGAAGGTAAATTATGCAGTAACGTTTCTGAAACATACTGGAATTCATCCTGGTTTTGTTGTGGTTGAGTTTATCTGTGCGACATAAACAAGTGGCATTTTATCATTTGAAGCTTTATGCAGGAAAACAGGGGCGACTAGAGAACAAATACAAAGACCACAATCTTTCTCTAACCTTAACCAAAGCACTTCTGTTGTCTAAACCAGAGACAGGACTGTGTGAAAACCAAAGTGTCTAGTGACAGTCGTGCAGTTTTCATGTCCGTCATCCATGCAAACACCTGCTCGCAACTCAGGTGACATTAATAAATGTAGCACTTCATTCATGCACAAAACACATTGATTCTGAACATCAGCCAGCGAATACATTTCCTACAAAACATATTTCCTGTTGCAGTATAGAACCATAATTTCTAGGAGACAGGGCTGACATATGTTAAGCTGAAATACTTGTGCTAAAGAAACAGCGACAGTTAAGGGAATAATTCTACATTAAGGGAAATACACTTTCTTGACAAGAGTTAGATGAAAATCTCTTGGGTCAATATGGAGATGGTTAGCATAGCTTAGTTCAGAATAAAGACCAAAAACAACAGGTAGAGTTAAAAACTGCAACTCGGCATTTGCACTTCAGTTTTCCTAAGACATACTAAAATATACTGTTTCCAGCCATTGTGCTAAGCTAAAATCTCCTTGCTACAGCTTCATACTAATTCTTGGGAAGAAAGTCAATAAGCATAGTTACTACAATGTCAAACTATTCCTTTAACTTAAACTATAATCGATTCATAAAGTACAGAAATGACAGACTGTGAAAAATGAGTGTCATGAAATAATCAGAACTGCAGTACACTGCTGTCCTGCCATATTACTGTAATATAATGTGTACTTTTTTTTTTTCCACAATCCATTTGGGGGGGGGGGACCTGTATAGTTTAAGAGACCTGGCCATCTTGAACCCCCTATAACTTGTCTATCCCAAGGAAAGAAGTGAGATCATAACAGCTACAGTACACTATACAAATCGAAACACATCACACAGCCTTACTCCAGTGTACCACGCTTTACCACCGGACATTTTCAGCTACCTCGCCTTCACCACAGTGGTGTCTGAGATCGTGTCTGGTTTCCTTATATAAAGTCAAACAACCAGTCATGTCAATTATAATCACCCTCGATATTGAGACAAATTACCATCACATATTTATTATAGTTTTTTTTTTCTGTAATTATATTATTTTACTTCATGGTGCAATTGGAGTGGACACTGGAAATAGACTGACGAGGAAATTGATTTGAAGAGGCTTTAAATATGTAAGTTAAGGAAACAGGGTAGTTAGAAACTCATAACATAGAATATCTGCTATTTTAATAAGGCATAATTTCCATTTAAAACTGTGGTTCAAAGGAGCATGAACTCTGTGTTCACTCTTCTATGTTTAGGATACACTGAATTTAAAAACTGGAAAACTAAATAAAGTCTGCTATATTCTATCAGCTGTAGACATCCCACATGAATTTGAGAGACCAGGATGACAAACACACAAATTCATGCCAAGAAAATGGAGCAAAAAATCATTTTATATAGTCTGCCACTTACAATATTCACTTATTTTTCACCAGAAACGTTGTTGTCTCTGTCACGATTCAATCTGCAGCACACTCCCCACACGCTGTATAATACCTAGTTAAAGCCAGCAGGGTGTGAAATGGTATTTGGAAATAAATGAAACTGACTATGAAACAGTGGAGTTGGGAGATATTGCCATGTCAAGATGACAGACAAGTCCTGGAATGGAGCAAAAAAGTTATTATCCCAAGGAAGAGCAAGGCTGGATTAAATATAACCCATGATGCCTCATGCTGCTCTGCCTTCATCCTCGCTGATACCAGAGAGAGAACATAGACAAAAATCACGCAAAGGCAACAATCTCAGCGGCAGCTAGTGCTCCTGCTGATTTTCATTTGAACAATCAATAGAATTTCATGCTGCTGTGCCAATAAGTGTTATTGCAAAGTGTTTGCATATTGATGCTCCATATAGAGTGTTTTGAAGGAGCTTTAGAGGAACACAGTCCCTCGGGGCTCCTCCTGGCCTGATTTACAGCTGAACTGATGAGTCACAGAGGACATGCTGGGCATTGAAATAGCGACAAGTATGTTGTCAGCCTTATTAATTTTTAAGGAAGTGTTGTCCTGTGGTTTGTAGAGGACATGATGATATATGATGTCCAAGGGATCGTACGGGTTAGGGCCTAATTGTTAAAAGGTTGAAGGGGACGAAGGTGTAAGATATGTGGGGGATTATTCATCAACCTCCGTGCTGACTGACAAACCTGCAAACCAGGAGGTGAGTTTTAAAGTCTTGAGAGAAAGTTTGTGGTGCACTTTACTCAGAATCCCTTTCTCTAAATGTATACTTGTACAATACATCTCCAGTAGTGGAGTCACATATAGTCAAAAACTACCTTAATTTGTACCAAAAAATGTCCCCTAAATATGTTATATTGATATCCTTGCTAAAAATAGCGCCACTGCACCCTGTTCATTCTTCTCCATAGAGGCCTCCGGTTATATTTTGACAACAAATTAACATCACATCATGCAATATCTGACATGCAGTAATTTTCGTCAAAGTAAATGGTGAATATTCCCTTTAAATTAACAGAATTACACTGTAAAGACATGTTTTGTATGACGTTTCTCTGGTGAATGCATGGGGTGTCCTCAATAGAAAAATCTCCAGGTTAAAGTTAAAATGCCACTTAGGTTGCTCAGTGATTCAAAAGAGAAACCATGGAACACAGTTTTGCCACATTAAGCCCTATATTGGTGGCTGCTGCCCTCTGCTGGAATATCAAGTGACTCTACAGAAGAAATCATTTTTTGTTTTATCTCATAATGCTCCTGGTGTTTTATATTCACTGTCATTTGCATTTTGATCAAATATTAAGCTGGTTTAAAGAATTATGAAGCTGTAAGCAACAGTAGGGAGGAACCCAGAGAAGGTGGTTTCACATTAGACAACAACACAGCATCAGAGCTGTTTACTGAATGGAATCATTACTATTAGTGAATGATATGCAACATTAATGCTGGTAAAACAGGCAATTTCCTTAGCACACACATTTTTGATTTCCTTGTCTTATATCACACACAGTTCATTCATTAACGCAGGTGAAAATAACTGCAACTGCTAAAACGCTAGTCAGTGGTGGAAAGTAACTACTGTACTGCAAATGTGAACTACTCCATTTTATATTATTCCTACACTACATTTCAGAGGCAAATGTTGTACAGAAAACATAGGATCAATGAATAAAGAATGGTACATTCTTGTAGATTAAACTACCCAGCATTAAAAAAATGACACGCTAATTCGTCAGTAATAATATAATATGGATACTGCACAATGGATACTTTTACCTTTAGCAGATTTTTATTGTGTGGTATTAGAACTAGTAAAGAATCTGGATTCTAATTACATTAAATAAATAATCCAGTATTATTATCATTGTCAATTAAGGAGACTGTACATCTAATATTTGAGAGTTAGGCAGACATTTTGTCTTATTTAATAATTTCTTGCATTAATGGCTGTTGTTCAGTAATTAAATCAAACCCCAGATGTCCCTGCTCTCAATTGCATTATCATGTGACATAATCTCACTTTAACAAAGTAAAACCCAAGACTAGCTGAAAACCTCGTATATGGCTGGACCGTGTATGATCAGTGTGTGAAACTTTGGACGCAGTTAAAAACTGTTGTGGAACTGCTCTAAACAACTGACATCATTGCGTCGCATTTGCATTCTGCCTAGTGTGAGCCAGTTTCAGTCCTTTATCTGTTTGCTTCTTTCTCCTACTCACTGTGCTCTCATAAACCATTTTTTAATACAGCTGAATTCCCAATAATGCTGTTCTCATTTACATGTTTTTCTGTTTATATTATCAGAAAACTGAAAAAATTTTGTGACTGAAACATGGCCCATTAAGACTACATGTTAACTTCCAAACCATTTCCAAGCTGCTGCTCTGCACTGATAAAATCCTGATTTTATAACCGTGACGTTGTCTGACCAAATCACCAAACGCAAATTAAAAACAAAGACTGTGCAGTGATTTCAGCTATATTTACTTGTAAAATGATCACGCAGATAGAAATACAGAAGAAAAACAATACCTTTCTTATTCAAAAGTGCACAGCCTCCATCTTGGTTGTGTTGGCAACACTGTAAATACCCCTCTAATAGAAAATGTTTGCACCAATTCATTTTGAAAGAGCATCAGCCAATGGGGAAACTCAAACATGTGGCATTCGGCCAACCAATGGTGGAACTATGATCTCTCAGTCAGTCAGTCAGTCAGTCACAGACATTCCTGATTATAGGGCTGGCCCAGGTGTTTTGCTCCAGCCAATGAGGCACGTTCACTGTGATGTGTACAGGCTGTATCTCAAGCAAGTTTCAAGTTTCTGTAAGTGGATTTTCATAATTCCAAATGAATGAAAATAAATGGCTTCCCAGGTGTGAGGGTTTAAGTGTGACACTGGACTAATGAATGACTTGTGAATCAGTGGTTAAATATAATCAAATCCTGAATATGCATTTTTGAAAAACAACCTAAAAATCTATAAACTGATTTTTATTCAAAAGAGTTTTAATTTTAAAATGTGTATACAAATTTAATTTTAATGCTTCTAAAAGACGAGGCTTTAACGCTACCAACACAACAGTTCAAGTCTATTAAGTTCAAAGAATATTTGTTTGTTTCAAAATAAGACCCCTATCAATGTAAACGGCCAGTCGAAATTAAACGCGACCGTACATGTAAACCACTCCATCCCACCGTGCTGGGTGTCCTATGAAACTAGAGAAGATACTCTTTCCATTGATAGCAAGCACAGCGTAGCCTGAGCTGACCAGCTCATGTCAGCCCCAAAGCAAACACGGGGCCAAACTTCTCATTTCAGTCCACATGTCAAATTTCGGGTTCATGACTAAATATTCCATCAAATCCCAAAGCGGTTCTAATCAAAATCAATAAATATTGTTTCCTTACCCTTTCGTGGTCATTTTGAGGCTATCCGTTCAATTTTCCAGTCAAGCTGGGAGCCTGGATAGCAGAAACTGATCCCCAAGCCTGAATTTCATATATGGTCTTTTCTTGCCATCTAGCGCGCGATTGGTGATACTGTCGTTTAAAAACACAGAATCATCGTTTTCTTCATCTCACGAGGTTTCGAACGGTATGTCACGCTCCTATGAGACTTGCTTCCTCGCGATACTACACCAGTGCGTAAGCACAAGACTTTCACCGCAGATTGGGATTTTACGCGTGACGCACAGCCGATTTAACTTTTAATGTATTTTGAACTTTGTAAATAGTATGTTTTATGTTCCTTGTTCACTTTCACACTGTCTACAAAGTAGAATCAACATAATATAGCAATTTTGATGCCCTGGAAGAGATTCAGAGGCAAAATGGAGACAAAATTATACAACTAAATTGAATTTTAAACACGCAAAGGTAGTGCACGATGGTAGAATCTGATGATGGACATGGTAAATGAAGTGGCTAAGGGCTGTATTGTGTGCACATAACCTCTTGTAGTGGAAATCATTAATATTTGTTGCCATATTTCCTTTCAAGAGGTAAAAAAAACCCTTTGGCACACTTTGGATACCTTGGCTACCAAAGTGTCCAAATGTAGAGTTCACCTGGCCTCATCCCTACTAAAACCTTTGTAGAACTTGTGTGCTTTGTGGTATTTCTACCTACATTGTTACAGTTGCTGAATGAAATCAGTGGCATCCCAGTGTGTGGGATCATTGTTATCATGGTGTTATCCACTGTCTAGTTTAAAATAAATTCTAGGCGAGGACAAAAAAAAAGATTTTTCCTTTGGTTTATCACAATCACAATGTTACTGACACATTCAATATATTCTCTGAGGTCTTAACTATTTGTAGTGGCCAAGCTCTTGCAAATGGACCTGACAGTTGTGGAGCTATTCTTGATCTATTTTGGGTATGCCTTTCCAGGCAAGGCATACCCCCCAGCATCCCTAGGGCTTAGCTGGTTAAAGTTTAGATGCCATTTGTCCATGGCCATAAACATGCCTATTTACAGATGTATGTCAAGTCTAGGGTTGCCAACCATTCCTAAAATGAGTAATTGGAAAGTAAAAGACGAAGTCTATGTGGAATTTATAAGGGAAGCACTTTGTATTTTTGAGACTCAATTCACTGCAATTCACTCTATGGGAGAAAAATATTACAGGTTAGACAACTAGCTAAAATATGGCTATTTATATAAGATAGAAGGAAACCGTCTTGTTCTCCCTCAGCCTCAGCTTTTCATTGGTCGTGTCTCGCGACCAATATATCTCGGAGAATAATTTTTTTGTTTAATATGAAGCTTAAACAGAAAGAGAGAAAAACTGAGGGGGCTAAATCGATTTTAAAACCCATCGGGTCGCTGGTGACGAGTTTACAGCTTGTCCAAAGCAGAGTATCAGCACACATATAGGTACGATTGTTGGAACCTTTGTCAATAGGCTGTACATTGTTAACTCAGATAGATCCCCCAGAAGTCAGTGACCATGACTACCAAAGTATAATTAAGTCAGATTTACTGGCTGTAAACAAGGAGGCAAATGGTGGCAACTCCCTAACTTTGAAGCCATGGAGGGGGACCAAACATCAAAATAATCAAAAGGGTTTTTCAAAAAAGTATTCCAAGTCGTGGATATTGCTGTGTAAACTCCACTGCACATTGAAACCTCTTCTCCTTCCCTTCCGCCAAACCAAAATTTATTCAAGTTCCGTCTGGAGGGCTTTGGGTATCTGTTTCCATTAGCTTGCTGCCTACAAATTAGAAGTATCCTCACAATGTTCTGTTGACTTTTCACCGGGGAGGGTGGAGTGACTACAGCTACAGCTATTCGAAAACTCTGATTGGATAACTATTTTCATGGTTTTATGACATTAACCCTTTCATTTCTGAAGCAAATTTGATAGAAAATAGAGCTAAAAGTAGAATTAGAAGAGAATAGCCTAATTATAAAAAAACAACCAGAAGAGAAAATAAATGACAGAAGTTAAATATAACATTTAAAATGCTGATATGTCAAGGCCAGATAGATAGATAGATAGATAGATAGATAGATAGATAGATAGATAGATAGATAGATAGATAGATAGATAGATAGATAGATAGATAGATAGATAAATCTGTCATCTGTTGATAGAATAGGAAAGGACAGCACTGACCTCTGTGCTCTCTGTCTTTAGAGAAAGCCCCTCTGATAGATTCACTCAAATGTTTATCTGCGTGAAAATAATCAGTATGAAAAGCTGAGATGAAGACAAACTCATAAAATATAGGAGCAGGAAAACCTCATATCACTTCAGTTCTATTAGGAAATGATTGTCACTATATCAAAGTGACTGATAAGACTTGTACTGACACTTGCATCAGATCCCCACAGTATTGGCAATTCTGCACTGACAGAATATATAGTAGATAGTGATAAATATACTGCCTGGTTACTCACAATAAATTGTCCTGTTGATATCATGTTTTGTACCCAACCAGTCACACATTTTAAACACAATGGTCTTACATCTGTTTAAAGAAACTGCAAGAAACAGTCATATTACTGATTTCACGATTCCTGTTAATAATTTTAATTGCTATGTTGGAAAAAAAAATCTCAAAAAAGGATTATATTGAGCTTTGCAATAAGATTTGTAGGAACTTTGGGATACCTTCCTACCCTGCTTGTGTCTTGAAAACACAGTATTGACTTTGCACTATTATTTAATCAATTATTTTCTTTCAGCTAAATTTATGACTTAATTTGACAATAGCATTGCTTTTTGTTATGATGCAGATAAATTGATGGAGCTGGGAATTAGAACGAGTTGAAAGGTAAACATCTACTCTAATTCTTAAAATTGGCATATTGGTCCAAATAGCTAGCAGTTGACAGCAATGGGGAAAATAAACCCTGAAACAGAAACAGAATTGTTGTTCTCTTTATACCATATGGCAAAATGTTCATTTTTGACCTGCAGAATGCACTAAAAACGTTTTTTCATCTAAACTTACAATGCAAATATTTGAACTTCTTTTTACATATAATCTCACAAGGGAAGGCTAAAATAAAATTACAATCAGAGGGGAGAATAAAAATCTAAACTCTTCCAAAAAAATTTCAGATAACCCTCTCTTCAGCAAAAATGACGACACCCCCATTTTCTAAACCCCCTAGCAACCTAAAGCGTGGTTAAAAGCTCTGGGAAAAGCCTGTAAATAACCTTTAAGTCAAAATTAAACTACGTTAAGAATTAACTTTCATGCTCATGAATTATATGGTGATTCTGACACCAATAGGAAAAATATTCTTACTGGCGGGATTTCTGTGAATGCAACAAAATTAATTTAGTTCAGATGAACAAAAAAATGTTCTGCTCTCTCAACATAAAACTGCCACAATTGTCAACTTATTATTTTGAGTACACATATGCTAAATGTAAAGGTTGAGTACAACTTCATTTCTTTGTTAAAATCTTTAGAGTAGAGACAGTTTTCAAGATGGTGCTGTAGCAGTGGCAGCGATTTACACCAGCTTCAGCTGAGCTCTCTTCCTCTTTTTTCCTTTTTCATAAATATTGCCCACGCTGTCAGTGCCAGTGGTCATGAAGGCAACAGAACCACTTCCCTCTGATTGGACCCTGCTTTGTGAATGCATTGTCATTATCCAATAAGATTCAGGTGTAAAAAATAGGGTCAAAATTCTACCTGTAACTTCAGTTTCACACTCTTTGTGGGAACTTTGGGCACTGAGTTTTACACACAGTTTTCTGCTGTGTATTTGTACACAGATGTTAACTAAAGCATTTCTTCTGTCACAGTGTCTTTGTGTTACCTCATCAGTGATATCATTTGTCGGCTCACCAGAGGGAAGAAAGTCTCTCAGGGGATTTGGAGTTAGTATAACCTCAGCGAGCCTCCTTGCCTTCATCCTCTGCTCTGGAGCTCTGAGTCCATCAGGTGGTGCTGTACACGCACTGAACTGCAAAAGTGAATACAAATTTATAGCACAGGGTAACATAGGATAATTATTATATAATGTGATATACAGTATTTTTTCTGTAGATCTCTGTTGAAGTTTTAATTGAAAATTATGTGAGAAAACGTTTGTCTTTGTTATCTAGAGTAAAATATAAAAGGAAGCATGAAGCTGTTCAAACAAGTAACAAATGTTTGAAGCACATAGGAAAAGATATACTGACAGTGAATGTGAAGGAAGGAAATGTCAACAATTATTCATAAATAGAAGAGCCTGTTAATATTAATACTCTTTTGTTACTAAATTCACCTGGCACACATCATGCTCACCAGTTTGAATCCAGAGCATCACATTTCTGCAGGCTGATAAGATGCATGTTTGTGAACATGGTGCATTTCTGCCTCTAATAACAACACAGAGATACACTGCAGGGATATTCAGGGCAGAACTTGCTGCGGGGCTTTGGTGGGGACATCCTCTGTCTTTAGAAGCATCTTCAAGTGTCCAGCTGTTGTCACAGTCCCAGGTGGTGCAGTAGTATTTTTGCCCTGGGCCCACATAAAGTCTTGATGAAGACCTTGCGCCATTGTATGAACAGATTAGCCTGCAGAAAAGTGTTCATCATGACATTGATGGACAAAAAATGATACAACAGTGAGCAACAGTAAGCAAACATGAAGGGATTGTTACTGTTTCATCAAGGCTTGGCAAAATTTGGGATGTAAAAATGAGCGGATGCGTTGCTCAGCTCTTCAAGATGAAGATTCAGCAACTCTTTGAGAGCAGTGTTTTCATTGACACGCTGGCATCAATTTTCTTATCATCATTTAATTCATCGGATGTTCTAAAGGGGCCACTGTCAGAGTTTTCCTCTTCAGACCAGCTCCCATTGTGCACTTTGTATTGTGATGGGTTATGACACATATGTTCATTACTCTGTCTCCTCAGCCCTGCCTATGAGTAACCAACAGCAGACCTGTTCATTCATGCCACCCTGCAGTGCTACCCTTTCTTAAAGTTAGCTTAAAGTTCAAACCAAGCTTAATGCCACAAGGTCTGGAGGTTTCTTGAGGAATGAGAAACAAGTCGACATCTTTATGCTCTTTGGCACTGAGGGAACAGTCGTTTCATGTTGATTTGCAGCCACAGAAGGTATCCGAGAGGGTCTGGCGCTTCTTAGAGCTTTAGCTTTCTCATTTGCGTCAGTCTGCTTACAAGCTGAAATCATCTCATGGAAAAACGGCACATGCATATAGGCACTGTTCTGTTATAAAATGAACAACTACAAGCACCTTTTCTGTACCTGCAGCAACACCTCTGTACAAGAGCTGAGGAAACTGGAAACCACTAGGTATTCTGTTTTTATTATTCCATATGAATGAAGCAGTAGCAAAATCCAACCATGACAAAAAGTAAAATACAACAAAGATTAAATCAATGGTTCACTGGACCTACTCTATGAGCTAGACCCAGATGCCTGATAATCTTCACTGACAACATACCTAACTATATATATAGTAGTTAAAGCTAGCTCTGCCTCCAGAAACTACAATTTGGAAATGCTGCTTACACATTGATGCATCAGTATTAATAAGGTTTATTTTTCTGCATAACAATTGCTTTTATTTAATACTTCTGTACTTTTAGCTGGGTAGGATCTTCAATGCAAGACTTTAATTGTAGTAAGTATTTAGTAAGAGTATTTTTACACTGTGGTATTTGTACTGTAAAGGATCTGAGTCGCGTTCTTTGTGGACCACTCAATGTTAGGCAATTATAAAAGACCAATAATATGTGGTGATTATAAAACAACAACATCTTGCACACAAACTCCTCAGTAATCAATCAATAAATAATAAATCACCGTAATTTAAGACAGAGAAGGAAAAAGATAACTGCTGTGAGGAAACAATCTGCAGTGTAATTGATTGTTTTAAGGACGATTATTATGAATGCATTTTACACATAATTTTCTCACGTGGGCATCCAGTGCAAAACCAGAATGAACCAACACCACAGGATTTCTCTCAGTAGGATTACATAATCTCTCCCATTAAAACCAGTAGAACCTTGCAGTAACTGATTTATACCACACGGTGGCGTCTTGTACTAAGAATTACCAAGTGGTTTTGTGCTGAAGCAGAGGATGTTGTACATTTTGTTCCACACGGTTGAGTCCGTCTCCAACAATGAAGCACGTTCTCACAAAAGCGCTCAGCCTCTATCTGAGGCCTGTTCACACTTTAATTCCTCACATCATGTCCTCATGTGGGGATGAGGAAGATGCGCACACGCACATGCACGCGCAAGAACACACAAACACTCACACGCACGGTGAAGGGTCACGCATTGTGACACGCGGCTGAGCTCCTGCTAGAGGGCGTTGCGGCTCCGTTCGCAGCCTGTCCAATAGCGGGGCTGCATGTGCCTTCCATCACCTTGGAGTAAACACACTGCCGTCTCTCCGACCAATCAAAGACTCTACGTCCCAGTTCCTGCTCTTATAAAGGCGGCCGGATCCGGAGCGTCGGTACCGGAGAATGAGAGAGACACTAGCGAAACATCACACGACAAGACACTGGACCTGTCAGTCCTTTAGTTTTTATTTCAATTTCCTCGTTTCTCCAGGTAATTACTTGTTTGCTTGTTCCGTCTTTCACTCCGTGTTGGTGGGGCGGGGGTTCAGCTTGTACCAGACCTTTTTTTTTTTTTAATTTTTAAAAAAAAAATTTTTATTGTTACTCACTTTAGACAATGAACTCATACTTGACGTGTGCATTTATCTCACTTTAGTGGTTTTACAGGTGTGATGTAGTCTGTTTTAAATGTTCGCTTATGTTTAGATAAAGCTTTTAGTTTTAGGTAGGGGGTGATGTGGAAGTCTATGATGTAATATTGCCTAAGTCTGATTGTAGTCATGACTACAACAACAAGCGTATTGGAAACACGGTGTGAAGTAAAGATGTGTTTTTGCGTAAGCTTCTCACATTGAGTGTTTATTGGGGGTTGGGGGAATTTGCAGTGTGTGTGTTTTTTTCCATGAGCCGGCCTCTGTGAGCTGGCATGTCTCGTTAAATTCAGTCAAAACAGTAATGCACAGGAGGTAGAAAGTGGCTTTTCTGTTTGTTTTCAAGGTGGAGAGTGAGAAAAACCTAGAAATCTGCCGCCTGTTACATCCTCAACGCGGTTTTTTTTTTACCCCTTCTCCTTTCTGGAAGAAGAGACAATGGTGCTGTTTATTGTTTTTTGCGCCCCGAAACCCTGTTACGCAACATGTGATCCAGAGCACATCGCGGTCTCACGCCTGCTCTCCTCCTCTTTTCCTCAGGTGTGTTATAGTAGGAAATAAGATGGCTACGTCGGCCAGCGCCAGCTTGAGTAAAGCTGTCAAGCAGCAGTACATGGAGCTCCCTCAGGGGGATAAAGTCCAAGCCATGTATATTTGGATTGATGGAACTGGAGAGGGACTCCGATGCAAAACCAGGACGCTGGATTTTGAGCCTAAAAGCATCGAAGGTAAGCAGCCTCAGTCTTCCCCAAAACGTGTAAACTAATAACGATGATGTTCCTAATGCATTGTAATATAGCTGCCTCCCTTCTCCTCTCGTAGATCTCCCTGAGTGGAACTTTGATGGCTCCAGTACCTACCAGTCTGAGGGCTCAAATAGCGACATGTATCTGGTTCCTTCTGCCATATTCCGTGATCCATTCCGCAAAGACCCCAACAAGCTGGTCCTGTGTGAAGTGCTGAAGTACAACCGCAAACCTGCAGGTAACAAAGAAGTAGTAACATGTACATGTATATAATGAATTGAGTGATCTGCAATAAAGTAGCAAAAAATGATACAATTTCAAACTCTGTTGTCCACTGCCAAATAAAATAATATAAGAGTAAAACAGTAAAAATACTGTAGTTGGTCTTCTTCACAAATGTTGAAGATGTCATGTTTCATTCATTGTAGAAATGTGGCACACACTTGTGTAAACAGGTGTGCACACATCCACATGATTAGACACAAATGCACTCATTTCCGTTTGCATGCACCCATTCATTCTCGTGTGCATGCACACTGATGCATGTTGACGTTGAGGCTTGTGCATGTAGTGTGATAGATGGATCAGTAAAGTAGCGCTAAATCCAGCAAAATTGTTGGAGGTTTTGGCAAAAATAAGAGGATTAAACGGTCAAAACTGAAATTTAAACTATAATTGAAGAATTATTTTACAGTTTAATTGGCTCATCTTACACAAAGTGACCTGTTGAACTTGTTTTGGCTTGAGGGCACATCTCACACAAAGTACCTGAGAATTATTTGGAGTGTTGTCCAATCTGCATTGCTATTTTGACAGTGATTGGCAAAACTGGCCCAGGTAACAGGACTTGACTGGTGTTAGTCTTCTGATCTAAAAGTTTTTTGTTTTTTTTTCCTCTGCAGAAACCAACCTTCGAATTACATGTAAGAAGGTGATGGACATGGTGGAGGAACAGCATCCTTGGTTTGGCATGGAGCAGGAGTACACCATTCTGGGAACAGATGGACATCCATTTGGCTGGCCATCTAATGGTTTCCCTGGACCACAAGGTAAGCAGGTCATTCAAAGTTTTCATATGAGTGTGTTTCTCTTATCAAAACATGACTCAATATCTGGGTGGCTAACAATCTTCATATTTGCAGGGCCATACTACTGTGGCGTGGGAGCTGACAAAGCCTATGGCAGAGATATAGTGGAGGCCCACTACAGAGCTTGTCTGTATGCTGGAGTCCAGATTTGTGGCACAAACGCAGAAGTGATGCCTGCTCAGGTAATGAGAATAGAAGTGTAATATGTCTGGACTTTGCACGTGTTTTTATGGTTTCAACGGTCGTTTTAAGAAAGCAACTTATAATGAACTTGTGTGTGTTCAGTGGGAGTTCCAGGTTGGACCTTGTGAAGGGATCAATATGGGGGATCATCTCTGGGTGGCACGTTTCATCCTGCACCGTGTCTGTGAAGATTTTGGTATTGTTGCCTCATTTGACCCCAAGCCAATCCCTGGTAACTGGAACGGTGCTGGCTGCCATACAAACTTCAGCACAAAGGAGATGAGGGAAGATGGTGGATTAAAGTGAGTGTCACAAGCTTTTTTGCAGGTTGATTTGACAGCTTCGTTAATGTGGTGTGTGTGTTGCATGAATAATTTTAACATTTTTGGTGCTTTCTGCTTTCAGGGCCATTGAAGATTCCATTGAGAAGCTTGGGAAGAGGCACCAATATCACATTCGTGCCTATGATCCCAAAGGGGGGCTCGACAACGCCCGCCGTCTCACTGGCCACCACGAAACCTCAAACATCGACGAATTCTCCGCAGGGGTGGCTAACCGCGGCGCCAGCATCCGCATTCCTCGTAATGTCGGCCAGGAGAAGAAAGGCTACTTCGAGGACCGCCGCCCATCGGCCAACTGCGACCCATACGCTGTGATCGAGGCCCTCATCCGCACCTGCTTGCTGAACGAGGAAGGAGACCAACCTGCGGATTACTAAATCTACAACTCGTGGACTGACACCCACTGCCCTCCTGACTTTATCTTTTCTTTTAAACTAGTACTGTATTTTTTATTTTCTCTCCCACTGAGATGATTTTAACCTGCATTTTAATGGCTTAAAGTTGGCTGGTCAACTTAAAACATGACAAGGTAATGAGATCCTTGGTAGTTGTGAGCTGGTAATGGCAGGGTATGTCTTTCCCCTCTGCTTTTGAAGGGATTGGCTTTTGTAACACTGTTTTATAGCCCATGTCATCTTTCCCTTTTTTGTCTGTAACTAAAAGAACTAAAGCACATGGACACTGAAGAGTAGAGCTGCTAAGGCTGGACAGCATGTCTAACTTAATAAATCTGACTAGTTCATGTACTGTTAATATATGTTGACCTGCCTTTTCAACTATCCAGTCGTCGATGTTACTAATTCTTTGATTTTATGAAGTGTCTATTTTTTAAATGGCAACATTTGATGTCGTCAGATTTTTGACACACTGGGTCAACTTGTATGGTACACTTTGTAGATGTCTATACCCAGTCGTATGTTGTTCAAATGTGGATCTGTCCATAATGCCATTTGTAGATTTCCTCAAGGAGTTTTATCCTTTTGTTAACTGCGATATTGTAATGCACCTGATTTGGTAAAACATCAAGTTTACTGAACCTGGTGTTTTTTATTGATACATTTAAAACTTTTATTTTTATCACAACATGGCTGTATGACTCATGACTTAAAAAAAAAAAAAAAAAAATTAAAGGAATAGTTAAACATTTCTGGAAATAAGCGGTTTTGCTGTCTTGCCAAGAGTTGGATGAGATGCTTGATACCACTCTTATCCCTGTACAGTACAGCTAACAGCCAGTTGGCTTAGCAGAAAGAGTGGAAACCTTACCTCAAGCCTGGATCTGTCCAAAGGCCCCTAAAGCTCACAAACACATTGGTAGATTCATTTGTTGCCTTTGAGCCAGGCTAGCTGTAGTCTTAACGTGAGGCTGACCAGCAGCTAGCTGTAGCCTTATTTCAAATGGACAGTTAAATGGTATAGATCTAACTCTCAGCAAGAAATCGAATAAGCTTATTTTCCAAAATGTCAAACTATTGCTTTAACAAGGTTATAGGATGGGACTGCACTTTGCTTTTCCAGCTGCAAAGTGAAAACGTTAGCTGTCATTGGTTTAGCTCAGTGTAGACTGGATGATTCATAAAACTCCACATTCTAGAGGCAACATTCAGTGATAGAGCAGATGTAACATAAAAGTCTGGTGCTAAGGTCATCTTGTGGACACTATAGTTCAAAACAACACAGCTACATCTTATCGTTGGCTGCAGGAGCAGTTGATATTGGCCTCCAGTCTAAAATATCTTGCATTTAAAAACTGTTTAAACAGCTTGCAACAGAGCATTTTAATACGAGCAGTACACAGAAAAAGTAAGACAAAGTGCAGCTAAAGGTAACTCTAGTAAAGGCTCGCTGGCTGCGCTCTGTTTTGCCAAAAGTTCTGATGTTTCAGTCTGGCTGATATCTTGGCCGGAGATCAACAGCAGCTTTGTTCTAGCTGGTGTTTTTTAGGAGCATGTGGGAAGTAACTGGAAACTGATGTACTCACGAGACAGTTATTAGACTCCTTCACTGAAACAGCCTGAGGCCAATATTCCCAGAAGTGCTGTCACATAAACAACTACACAGCACCACAGACTGTTGTGGCTGTTAATTAGACTTACTTTGTTGTTTACTAAAAAAACAACTAGAACAGCATGTTGACAGAGCTTAGTTACAGCTGTACGGTGAGTCTATTTTAGCTGAATTTATTTATCTTTATTGTCCAATAAGGCAAAGTATAGCTGTAAAGATTTCTGTAACACTTCTGCATATGTTAACAATCTGGCAAGTCAGCAGTATTTAAGTCAAAGTTTTCTCTAGTGAAGAGTTGGGAGTAAGAACTTCACACATATAAACACAGTGAAGGAATTCTTTGTTACCGACACAACAGGGCGACATTTCAACCACACTTCTCAAGAAGCACACAACATCTTCATTTTACAGGACATAAACATTTACTTCTGGTGTCCTCTCTCTACTTGGGGGAAGGGCCACAACAAAGTTTGCTTTGAGACCTTTCCCCTACATCCCGGCTGCCCTCACAACAGAACATTATTCAGCTCACTGATTGGCTACGCCAGGAGAAAGTTAACCAATCATAAAACTGAGGGCAGGTTCAATCCTGTTTCAGAGGATGTTGCTTGGCCTTGAGCCAACACATGTACTCTAACTTTGTTTTGGTCTTTTTTTCTTTTCCCCCAAAGTCTGAAACCTCTCCGCCCCTGAGATGTTGTTTTGAGCATGCCTTTGCAGGTTTCTGAGAGTTTGTGTCATACTTTCAAGTAAAAACTCGGGTCAGAGAGTGCAAAAGTTTGGAAACAGAAGCAGCTTAAAATGTGTCATTAAGCAACAATGCTTTAATACTTTATATGGAACAAAAATAATTCCAAAGTAATTAATGACTGCAAAGGGGGTAATCTGTTATAAAAATATTTCTATTTCTGTCTACATTCATACTGTAGCTGCTGTGCAAAACAGCTGGAAAACAGTGGAAGAACAGAGGGGGGAAATGTTAAAGTTCAAGTCCCTCCCAAACACGTGCACACATTTCTGCCACAATGACGCAAACCTAAACTCAAAACCCCATCCACTGACTGACACATACAATTATAGGGGAATTAAACTGACCCACATACCGCATCACAGTCCATTATTCCCAGTAAAACGCCCTACATTCCCAGAGGCAAGCAGACACACCATGTTCTTTTCCCCAACCCACTCACTTTTACCACCTGTGCCAATATTTTTTTTTTTTATATATCCTATAGACATGTTTTGTCAGAACATGACAAAACACATACATTATTTGACATAAAACCGTATGAATCTGTTGACTTCAGCACTTCATTGGGTGTTCACTTCCTCTTACTTAACACTTCGTGGTTCCATCTCTGTGGGGAGTTTACTGCCTCGCTACATCGTGTGAAAGCCACTTAATGACATTCAGTCACCATCCAAAATCTCTTCCACTTCCTCGCTTCGAGCCTCAATTAGGGGGGTTCGATTTGCATGCAGAATCCAAACCACCTTCTGCCTGGGAAGCTCAAACGATGGGGGAGACACTGGACAAAGGATGGAGAGGGATGCTGCCCTGTTGCTATGACAACCACCGGAATGTACAGGCTGCATCATGGTGGTTCTTGTGTGGAGCGGGAGAAAAAAAAAAAAACACATCCATGTTATGTAAGGAGAAAAAAAAAACATGAAATGGGGTCTCATAAATGGAGCTGCACAATAGCCCCCTGGCAAAAAACAACTTTAAGATCCCAGTCAGTTAGCATCCACTCACACTATGGCATCAGGGAATGCAAATACATGGCAACTACAATTTTTACATATAATTAAAATCTGTGACTGAGATTTAGATATTCTAACATATAATAACACATGGAGGTGCAATGAAAACAGCATATGCACCGAGCATCCATCATTTTTAAAGGTTATGGATTTGCTGTCAGCACATGTACATGATTGTCCTCACTTGTGCTGTGTTGTTGTGTAACACATCATACTAGTTCAAACCAGTACTGGCTCTTCTTACCACAATGAGCAACAGAAGAAGGGACCTCTGCATTAAAGCCATGACTTAGGAAGGATGAGAGATTGATGAAATTTGCAAAACAGATTAGAAAGAAGAACTGTAGCTTGTTGTTTTGTGCAAAATACTGCACAAGGAAGAAGAGATGGAGAGGAAATGTCATTGGAGGACAACGGTATCTCGTGGCTCATTTCTTGGCAAGAAGCATGTATAATCCTGTTGCAGTTAAAAAGAGACAACAGGATGAGTTTCATAATACCTGAAGGGGTTTTGAGTTTTTTTTAAGATAACAAAAGTGATGTGTTCATGTCAATGTGATTTCGTCATTAGATAAATCTAATTTTCCGGGAATATCTTTCACCTTTCTCGTAGATCCCTCTCCCACACATGTACACAATATTCACTCTCACATGCATTTACACATGATCACACATGCTCACATTAACTCTCAGACACACATTAAACCAGCCCTGTCTGCAAGGGGCGGAGAAAGCTGCCGCATGTTTACATCCACGGCACGGTCACACATTCACACAGTTTGGTGTTTTCACACGGACAGATGCAGTGCCCTGACTAGCAGCATCCTGACTGGTTGAGGGCTCTGGTGGGATTGGGCTGATGCTAGATCTGATACAACCACTCAAGCTTACCTGCTCCCTGATTGGTTACATCATTATGTGTGACACAGTGACACAGTTTTGACTGTAGTGCTGCAGCACAGAAACAGTTGGTGTGCCTTTATTTCTTGCGGACTGATGATAGATAGTAAAGATCCTCCTAGTGGCACAATGTGTTGTTTTTTTGGAGTGCAGTGGGATAAATAGAGGTGAAATTACCAGAATAGGGAAGGAGGGTTTGATAGGAAAAAATGCTTCAGCGTGTGTTATCTGTTTACACCCTGCTTTTGCAATTAACAATGCTGTAAATGTGGAATGAAGCATAGACATCTGTTCAGTTATTATTATCCAAAGTAATTTCCACATTTAAAGCATTACATATCATAACCCTCTGGCTATAAAAGGTTGTGCCTACATGTTCTACCACAGAGCATGCAGCCGCACAGATTCTTCAGTATGTTCTTGACCTACTTGAATTGCTGCACAGAATGTGCATTTAAATTCTTTGCACTTGAGTAAACATTTCTTTTGCACAAGCACCCAGCAATGCTTTTAAATGCTCCTTTGTTCCAAAATGTTGCTCAAAGCATTGGTCATCCACACTCATATGCTACCTCTGTGAGAGAAAGCAAGTGGGGAATTGTTAATCAACCAAATGTAGCTTTGCCGCTGCCACTGTTCCTGTCACAAACCGTTCTGCTCAGTTTCACTAAAGTTCAAACAGTCCACACTTTCATGATTTCAGTAGTTGGCCAGATGCCAGTACTCTTCCGACTCCAAATTCACAAGAAGGGCTCCCCTCCCCCGAAAAGCCTCCTGCTGATTTATCTACAGGGGTTGTCCGTTCTTTAACACACGAAACAATGGCTGACCCTCACACCCCCACAAGTCCACTTTCTGTGCAAGGCACAGACGCAAAAACACCAATGTTTTCACAGGCATTTTAGGATAGCGACTAAAGCTAGTACATTTTGTTCTTGTGTTTGTTCAGTAGAAATGCGACATGTCATCTGTAAAAAAAAAAAAAAAAGATAATAATATGAAACTTTGTTGGTTAAAGTGGAGACACTGGCACTGCAGAAAAAGCAGCACAAACATAAAACAACAAAGAACAGAAAGAGAGAACAATGGTCAAGCAAAAAGGTGATCTACAGAATACTAAAAAATGCAAGATATAAAAATCCACACATTTACAAAATTATACAAATATAATACAAATATATCACTGATTTTTTAGATATTTGAAATGTGGTTACTGTTTTACTGAAACACTCAAGTAATCAAATGTAAGTGAGTTTAAAAAAAAAAATAACAACTTCCCAAAAATCAAGTTTGTTTTACAGGCATTACAACATTCATATACCAAAACAATTATAAAAATTAAATATGAATCAACCAAATTAAGAAATTTAGTAAAACAATACATCACATTTTGTGGTTTTCAGCTCTGTAAAGAGGCCATGTTTACGCCGTGTGATGCTAACAGCCGGCTCTCACATGGCAGCCATTATACTAAGCCTGTTTGTTTAAAACACTTGCACACAAACAGGTCAACGTTCTAGATCAGGCTCACCAGTGAATGAACACTTATGCCAAACAGATGCTTAATGAACAGCACCACCTTAAGATGACTCAGTCATAAATTCCTGCACACCTAAAGCACCTTCTGTCACACCAACTCACTGCATGTACACACCTTCAACTGATTAAAAGTTGAATGATATGACACTATCAACTGAGTATTATACTCAGCAATTTGTGCATCATGCAAAAGCCTTGAACAAGTTTAATCTTTAAAAATGATTGTATTTTTTTTAAAGATTTTTATATTTTTTATAGGTAAATGTACAGTGGAGAAAAAAAATACAATATTTCCCTTGACTTAAGTACAATCAATTCAAAACTGTACTCACGTATAGTACTTGAGTAAATGTATTTTGCTACGGGAGAAGGGAAGATCACTGTTATTTCTAAGAAATATTCTTGTCTAGTGTCATCAGATATAACCTGTAGAGGCTGGGTGAGGCAGAGCGGCAGATGAGGAAGAGAGTAAAATATAATCAAATGATCCAGTCTCCGCCAGAAGGAAGCAGTAAAATGTGCATAGTTGTTTGTGTGGAGGAAGTGAGTTTTAGTAGCTGCTGTCGTAGCAGAGGCAAAAATAAGGAATCATTTAATGCACAACGTGTGTATGACATATGTGGTGATTCAGCTCAGCTCCTTCCTATGTCATATGGTGAATATAAACTGACCTGGATCCTGTTTTGGCCTGTTTACAGGTCAACTATTTGATCAAATGTAACATGAAATATATATTCTTTCACGCTCTACACTGACTTTTTCTTTTGTCCACAGTGACTACGTCAGCAAATAAAAATAGTCTCGAAGAGCAAGTGATCATTATCTATATGGGCTTTTACCATGACCTTGGCATTTGCTTTAGCTCTTCCTTGTTTGTCTTTGGCTGGCTGCACGATCCTGCTTGTCAATATGTGCTGCTGTGCTAATAGTAAGAGCCATCAGGTTATGACTAATATGCTGAAAAAGGAATACATCCAGGAGAGTGTGTGGCATAGAGGGTCACTTTCAATTGTCCGCTCATTTTGTAGTACCACATGGAAAATATGAGGTGGCTCAAGTTAAATATCAAAATAAGATTTTGGACACAGCTGTTTATACTCTACGCCCTAACCAAATATGGTCATCTGTACCCGAGGTCTGGTTGTGTGTGTTGCAAAAAAAACGTGACAACTGATGAACTCCTTATTTTCCAGTTCCACTGTTCAAGATCACATGCTGACTCAGTATATCTGCTTTTCATATTTCACATTTCTCTATATTTGGCTGACCAAACATGTGCCTGCTCAGCCAGAGATCTTCCCTGACTTCTCTCTCTTCCTGTTGTCACTGTAGCTTCCATCAACAGCATCAATTTTAGACGCGACTACAGATGTATTGTAAGTATTGTCATGTTTGAACACAGAGGGGACACTAAATATAATCGAATCATTTGCTAATAAAGTGTTAATAACTTTGTTATGATGACAAAATATAGCGATGTATTCATACTCTGTCTCTCTCGCTGGCTCTGCCTGCTCTTCCTAACATGTTTACTTCTCTACTATTTTCAGTTTTTCAAAGCTGACTTGTTACACACAGGTTTTTAATTCATCAAAACCAAAGCCTGGGGAGAAATTGGGTGAGTTTTGCAGTCACGAGCCAGATATAAATAACAAACAAACACACACACACACACACACACACACATGCAAAACCCAAAACACTACAGTTTGATTCTGTATCAGTGCAAATATAAGTATACTGAATACAAGCTCAGTAATTAAGAAAAGTAGATATGTAATTCTATAAATGTGTGGTAGTGATAGAAGGGATGAAATTTTGTCTTGCATGATCATTTCTTTTCAAAAGCTTTAACTCCATCCTCTCACACTGCACTGCACACACAGCACATTGCACGTCCTGAGGAAATGAAGACACGCCTGAACTCGACATACGGCAAACAAACTGGGTAAAGTCCACTGCTGGTTATGGTTAACAGGGACTTCCTAAGGTCCAGAGAATGGCAGTGGGACAGAGAGTAAAAACACAACTGCTTTGTCTTTCTTTGTTCATCCATCCATGTGGTTCTAGTCCTGACCAGCTAAGACAGGAGAAGCCTTTCTGTCAGTTTTCCCTATTGAACACCTCTCACTTTTGTTGATAGTCATTACAAAGGGAATGCTTATTCTTCCAGGATTCCTGTTGACCTGTTTTTCAGCTCCCTTTAAGCACAGGCATAAGGAAAATCTGATGCTATGATGCTCGCACATGTCACATGTGTTTGTAAAGTCAGCTCATTAAAGGTACTCAAAACTGCAGGGACAAACCACAATGTCAAGTGTTTCTTCATCATTAAGAAAATAAATAACATTATCCAGTATGCCTGACATGAGTCTTGATAAGGCACATAGCAGTTGGATAGAAAACAACAGATATTGTACATTATATTAGTTTAATCTTGATTCTGTTTGTTCTGGCTTTAAGACAGAGATATGACGAGTTGTGTTACGTGAGATGATGAGGTGGCAGGGTGAGGCAGAGAAGTATGACGTGACTGTGCAATGTCAAAAGGATTAAATGTTCCTCAATGCAGCAAGCCCCTGGAAAAAATTAGCTGGTTAATGTAAGACTTTTCAAGGCTATTGATACACTTGAGGCTTTAATTATTCTTGTTTGGTCTTTTAATGTAGTTCTGTAGTTTCCCCCCTTTTTCTTCCCTTTGGCTTTGTTCTCCATTGATTTTATGTGTCACAAATTTTTACACAATGGAGAGTTCTTGTTATTTTTAACAGTGGTAAAAGATGTATTCAGGTTTTAATTCAGTAAAACTGCCACAATTTAAACATACTACATTTTTTAAATATATGTTTTTACTTGAGTAAAATCATATAAGTAAATATTAGCAGCACAACATGTAGGCAGAATAATAATGGCTGATAAAATTAGAGTCAGTTTTAATTACTTTATATAGGCTACTGTTGGTAATTAATCCACAACAGATATTTTTGGTCATGCTAGCAGCTAACTATTTGATGGATTGCCATGAAATCAATGACTGCTAATGAAATTCGCGATCCTCTGACCTTTTATGTAGTGCCAACATTCAGTTTTAGACAAGTCAGTTATAATTGAAATCACACATATGCCTCCAGTGCCTTTATAATCAACAGCATACAATATCATTCCAAACTTGATTTGGATAAGGGAAAATTCCCAAGAAACTAATTTGGCAGGTAAATAAGAAAGAAACCTCAAGAAGAGCAAGTCAAAGTTTTAATTATCAAGAAAAATAACGCTACATCTACTTGAAGTAGTCGCACAAAATGTTGTACAGACATGTACATGTTTCCCTCAGACTGACTGCACAACCCTTGTTTTTTGTCTGTAATTTGTGTTACATGCTAAAGGGAAGCTACCAAGCTAACATGCTAAAGTAGGAGGATGAACATGGTAAACATTTTACCTGCGAAACATCAGCATGTTATCATTTAGCTATGAGCATGTTAGCATGCTGACATTAGCATTTAGCTGTGAAACCACTCAGCAGCTAGCATGACTATGGACACGTCTTGTTTCAGAATGATTACAGTTGCTATGTTCTGTATATAACAGCTGTGAAATAAATGTACAGGAGAGAATTGTCTGAAATTTCCCTCTATAATGAAGTAAACTAAAAGTATAAAGTAGTAAGAAAAAAAGAAAATACTCCATTACAAGTACCTCAAAAGTACTGTACTAGAGTGAATGTACTTGTGTTCCACCACAGGTTATTCAAAGACACAACCCAGTAAGATAAGCCTGGTTCTATGTACCAAATATGTATTACAAAGTCTTCCTTATAATAAACCTAGAGCAGTGAACCAACAAGACAGAGGACTGACAGGGTTCCTCCTCGGTTAGTCATCCTGTGGTGGCTGTTTCAGGAAAGAACATCAGTCCTGAGTCATGCCATCCGGCTCGACAAGACTAACGAATACAGGTGATCTGAGGACAGCCAACAGTGGGAACAGATGAAAGACAAAGGCTCTAACCTCAGATAACCCTGTGGTGTAAACAGGCGATAGAAAGAAATCTGTAAGAGTTAGATAAGTAATGATTACAGAAATAAACTGAGATATTTTTGAAACATGTTATGCGTTAACTTATTTCCCTCCATGAGTGATAATGTACTACACTGTGATTAAGTAATCTCCAGGATGTATGGCCTGTGTGTGTATGTGTGTGTGTGTGTGTGTGTGTGTGTGTATGTGTGTCTGTGTGTGTGTGTCTGTGTGTGTGTGTGTGTCTGTGTGTGTGTGTGTGTGTGTGTGTGTGTGTGTGTGTGTGTGTGTGTGTGCTACAACACATCAACAGATTTTACACACATGATCAGGCATGTAAAACGCACTGACCCTGTGTGTAAAGCTACTGTCTTTTGTACCCACTCACATAATTGTCTTGTCCTCTGCCATTCATGTTTACATAATGGAAAGAACCTCAACTGTTCTGTCAACAGAAAAGCTCGCATTATGGTTATAATTTGATGATTACACAACAATTACATTGTGACATCAAAACAAGTTCCTCAGTTACTGTCAGTGTATTTTCTTACATATTTTGTGTTTTGGCTTTTGTAAATGTGTTGTTTATGTTTAACAAATCCAAGTTTCCATGTGATACAGCTTACGTCTTGAACTTTAAAGGGGCATTCCACCAATTAAAATAAATATAGTCAGATCACTAGTCATAGGGAGCATTATTCAGCCTTTGAAAGCAGTTGTGTAATGTTCTCTGTGGCTATGGAGGAGTTTTGTTATTTGTCATAAATCACCTCGGCTTATGCTTAGAGACAGCAAATCTTTAGCCACACTGGTGATATGGCTCTTAATGACACTGACAACAATCAGGATGGATTGCCAAACAATTTTCCAAAGACATTCATAGTCCCCAGAGGTTGAAGCCTACTACTTCTCCTGGCTTCTCATCTATTATTTGGTTTATGACCAAGTCATAATGCTTAATGCTAATTAGCAACTCTTACAATCAGATAGAGATTGACCACATGAAAGTACAGGTGTAAATGCACCCAAGACACATTGAGGACAGATTGTGATCCGATCTGCCAAACCACCTCCAGAGGTGGTCAGAGACGCATTGTGACCACATTGAACACAAGTGTAAATACAACTGGGTTGGCAAACATACGTAGCAAATTGAATAACGTGTGACTGTCCTAAACCAATGAGGTAGCAGTTAGCCAGCCATTAGCCAGAAAAAGTAGTCTCACAAAGCAGTCTCTCTCAGTCTTTCCTGCTTTCGTCTCCGGAAATTCCAGTTGTCAAAGACAGCTTCTTCCCCTGCTTTGAAAAGCAAGCAAACACAATAACTATCCCTTTTGTTGTTGCTGTTGTTGTTTGCTGATGTGATATGAGCTGGCCAGAGCGAACAGATTGGAGTATTTTCGTTTTGGAACTACATCATGTATATGTGTCCTCCTCTCTGTGCATTTGTATACACAGCCATGTTTGAGTATTTTTACGAGTATTTACAAGGGTTTTCATTGAAAACAGGTGAATTAGAACATTTCTTTTAATTAAATTTTTTCCTACTTATTTGCATTTTTATTAATTTTTATTTTTCTCATTCTTATTCTAACAGCGATTAAGTTGGTGTGAAAATACGCTGGGCCCAGTCTCTAATCTTTGTCCTCATCAAGTGCTGATTCAAATCACAGAAACAGACGGGTTGCTGTTGTTGCATAATTGCCAACAGCGTGTCAGGGTTAGCAAGCCATCACATACAGACAAAAGCTCTACACACACACACACACACACACACACAGACACACACGCACACACACACATGCTGGCTTGTCAGTGCTGTCATGCAAGTGTCTACATCTTTTGTTGGATTCTTGTAATCTGCTTGCTCCGTATTTGTGTCTTTGTTTACTTCAAAATGAAAATGTAAAGATGACGACAACAACAGCAGATGAATTGTTCACTGAATGCTTGAGGCCTCTTTCTAACCCAGAGATTTAAAAATGATTACACGAGAGCAGTGCCCTTTCCAACCCCCACACCCTTTTGAGCTCCAGTAAGATTAAAGGCTGATCATGTATCTGATGGTGCCACAGCAAGTTTCTTACTGCCATTAGTCTGTTGCAAGGGCCTAATCCCAGCAAATCCGTTATTTTCCTCAGTACATCCAACACACACACAACTGCCAGCCTCAACTGAGCCACAACAACAAGTAGGGTAAATGAGCGAAGTAGGAGCAAAGAATAAAAACTGTGTGTTGCTACTCAAAGGATTGTCATCAGTTCGAATCAGTTTTCTTCTAATCTGCGGGCCGGTAATCAAAATAGAACGATGCACAGCAGACGGGAATGACGCATTTTCCCATAAGGTTGAGTTCTTGGTGTCCGTCTGCGACCTGTTCAGAGTAATAGGATCACTTCAGTGGAGGGCAGAGGTTTTAGGGAGGTCATGAAGCAGTGGGGGTGCAGCAGGAGAGCGCTGAGAGACCAGTGATTGGACAGATGCATGTCCAGTCCTCTTTGAAGCCAAAAAACATGTGTCAAAGCATGTGTGTAGAGAACAGTGTGTGGACTGATTCTGACAAAGTGAGTTGCAGCGAGGGTGCTTTTTGCAACACGAGTAAGTGGATGTGCTAAATTACCATCAACACAAGCTGCGATTAACAGAAGTAGTGATAATGAATAATCACATTGAACAAACTGATTATTTAACTAATGTCACTGATATTCAAATATGTGAGTGAGTGAATTGCAAAATTATCAACCATTTTATGGTGGACAAGACGCTGCAACTTCTGAAAACATAAGAGCATGAATTAAAAATCTTCACCACTTTGAGAACATGAGGGCAAAAGTAGAAAACGAAGCAAATAAATAAAATACAAACTAGCCGAGAGACACATTTGCCAATCTGAAACCACATACACACATGTGCTGCAAAAACAGGAACGCTACAAAAAAATTATGACTGATGACTGATATGATGACTAATCGATAATGTGCAAAAATGTATGTTTATTTTAATATTCTGACCGCCTGACATTATGGGAATTATTGACTATTCACATTGTTAGTTTTTATTGTCGACTGGAAACTCTCACTGTGTTGTAGATTTGTTTCATTGTTCTCTATGACTTGCAGTGTTTTTTTACACCATGCCCATGCTGTCAGACTGATTTATGTTTTTCAAAATGCTTGTGTTTTACTTGTTTGTTTTACTTGTGTGTGTTTTCTTAAAGGAAACGATAGAAACTACTCTAAAGTCTTCACATTAAATATGGAGCTATGGTCAGGAGATGGTTAACTTAGCTTAGCATAAAGACTGAATGGGAGGGTTGTGCCTGCAAGTAAAGCACTAACCTTGACGGCTCCTCTGGACATGCTGTACAAATTCAGGGCGAGTCTTTACAAAGTAAATAAAGAAAGTACATATCACATTGATAATCAGGCTTGTGAAAAGCCAGGCAGTGCAGCTGTCTCTGCAAGACAACCTTCATCAGCAGCAAGGTGAAACAACTGATATTACAGGCTGGGTAGACGGACATTAATCTTTCCCACAGATGTTTGACTTTTCCCAGCTTAAACAGCGCGCCAATGAGACATAGACTTGCAACTCTTCTCTTTAGATAGATTTTATTTTTATTTTATTAATTTTAAACACAATCATTAATAGGTTTTGTGGTTATTTGTTTTTAAAGGCTGACTCATAAATAGAAGTAAAGCACTCCAGAGAGTCCATAGTGGCCTACACTACCAAATTTGTTCATGTTGTTTCAATAGACCAAAAACTCTCTTCTCTCTGACTGCTCTTCAGACTGATAAAAATGAGTAGTGAGGGCTTGTCGAATCTCTTATTTCCTCCCCCAGAGGCTGTTATGTTTTTGCACCTGCTATTTTGTTGCTCTCTCACCAAGCCATCTTGAAAACTTTCCATAACATTGGCTGGACAGATAGACCTTGTACTGAGAAACATTTTCGGAAGTGATTTGCATTTCAATCATCATTAATCTTTTTTTTTTCTTGACATTGCCTGAGGTGGACATGTATGGACATGATTGTGCATCCATGGTCTGGAATGTACTGTGCATACAATTGGACAGTGGAAAAGTACATCGTGCTGCATGAGTAATTTAAAGAGTTTCCTTGGACATATTGATGCTTTGTCGCATTGTCACTATTGGTGTCAGTGTAACAACCTCTGCTCTCCATGATGTGGAAAAATACAACCTTTTCAAAGCTTTTCACATCTGCGTATCTGAGTATCACTTCAACTTCATAAACACTGACTGACTGGTCTGGATGCTGTGGGTCTACTACAGTACATCACAAGGTCATGACCTCCACCAGTAAATGTCCAAAAAAGTTAGAAACTGATTTCAAGTGACTTTGTTTGTAGGTAGTTTGTTTATTACACCAACTGGAAAAGAACAAAGGTGTGTCATCTCTATAGAACATGTCCACATCACTATTAAACAATGTGTCTACCAGCAGACAGAAGAGACAAACCCTTCATCAAATGCTGAATCAACAACGTTGAGTGTTAATTTCCATTTAACTCTTAACTTTGAGTTCCCATATTTAGCTTTTAAAAGCAGTATACAAACATTTAACACTTAGCTTTATAATGTAGTCGTGCAGAACTATAATACAGACTTAAATGTTAATGTTAATGTACAGTTTCTGTCAATAATTGTAACTTCTCCCATGAAGATGTATTTTGTATCATTATATTAATGTTGTCATTCATTATGTGTTTACACCAGCCTCCCCTTTGGTTGTCCACAGGAGGAGTTATATTGGTAATAAACACTTATATCTGCTTACAACAGCATTAAAGTGGATTAGTGACTATTTATTACATGTGTGTATTCTGCTTAATGATAAATATGTGCACTTAAAGTAATTTGTTGCCTTATCATGTTATCTGGCTGCATGTTAACAGCATAATTATATGAGAAATAAGTAATGAGGAAGGGGAGAAATTGTAAACCTTTAGTGACAATGTAACTCAAGGAACTGATATAAATTACAACTGCATTACAGTGGAGGTGTTATTTACTCTACTGACTGTGGTCTAGTTTACTGAACGGCCCTGTTTGCCACAGAATATACAGCATACTTGGCATGTTTTCTAATTAAAGTTAAAGTAGGTTCACAAAACACCTTTCATTCTAGCACATAAACTATTTGTCCTGTTCAGCTCTGTTTTCTGAGGCGAACAACTTGGGGTCTAAAGATTCAAAATCCAGTGAAACCACTTTGAACTCTGAAGCTAGGGATTGCCCTCCAGTGGCCAGTGGAGAGGGGATTAAGAGGGGACAACCTCAAGGCAGAATTGTTCAGGAATATTAATCATACAGCACTGCATAATGGGCCTAACAGTATATCTTCCACAACAGCACAATCAGTTACATAACTTTTTAACTACAGTATTACAGTGCAGGTAAGTAGTAAGTAGCCTTTTGAGTTTAACCATTGGTGTTAAAATTAATTTTTATCCCTTGTGTTTATTATGCCTCCGCAAGAGCCAGAACATTGTTTTCGGGTTGTCTGTACATATGTCTCTTGGATTCAAGAATGAACTGATTAGATTTTGGTGCTCAAAGGTCAAAGGTCAAAAGTCAAAGGTCAAGGTCGTGGTGACCTCATAAAACCCTGTTTTGGCCTTGTGAACACAATATCTCAAGAACTCCCCAAGGGACTCCCTTCAAATTTGGCACATGTGACATTCTGACACGAGTACTCAGCAGTCATTACTACATTATTATATGAGTTCTCAGTAATCATGGGTAGGACCAGTTTGATCTCAACTACATGCCTGTAAAGTTTCGTGATTGTATCTTGCATAGTTGTAACATTATCATGGTCACAAAAATCCTTTCACAGAAACATTAACAGCTACCAAAGTAAAAAACTCAAACTGTTCTCACTAATACAGTAGGTGTTTTCTATGATCACACACACACACACACACACACACACACACACACACACACACACAAGATGAAAATAATATCAGCCATAATACACTGAAACGAGAGACTGTCTGAGTCAGCATGAAAAGGTTTACAAATCCCTCAAATCCTCCCAAAATAAATTGCCTCAAAGGGAAATTTTTTAAAACCCAAAGAGAAACATACACCTTGAGTTTACTGTTTCTTTCTTTTTTCCTTGTCTGGGACAACTTCCTCTGCCGCATTTTCACATCTTCTTTGTCATTCTGGTTCCCCAAACAAAGTTTTCACAATAGCATGCCGAAAGCTCTTTTGACATCTCAGAGTGGCATTTCTAGAAAGATGCATTTTTCCCCCCATCCCCATTCTCTGTGTGTCATTCAATCAGTTCCCTTGCATGCCAGGCAGGTAAACACACACTGTTGCTCTCTTACACCACCAACCACACAGCCTGTCCCAGGTTGCCCACCATATCGTGGGAAATGTATCTGTGGAGAGCAGTGCATTGTGGCACAGGAGCTGTCTAGAGGGACAGCGGGATAAAACAGGAATTGTCCTTCAGCATGGACCCAATTCATCCAGCTGGCACGCAGTGGCCTGTTCGTGTAACATCACCCGACTCGACCCGAACCGAGTCGGGGCAGAGGCATCTGATTGTTCCTCTCTGGGGAGCAACAGTGAGTACAGACTGAAGGCGCTATTATTCAACCTACAGCACATGCACACACTGACAGAGACATTTAGGTGAGACATCTTAATTAAAGCTTAAATACAAAGACAACAAATGGCCTCTTCATGTTTCCAGAGCGGTGAGCGAAAATCTCCTGAACTGGAGCCACGATCAGGTTAAAGATTACAGTGACTCTCTGACACCTGTCCTCTGTGGCAGGGGTCTCACAAACAAAGTCTTTTTCTGAAGTAGGAATCTAACTGGAGTTTCCACAGAATAATGGGACAAACCCGGACTAAAGTAGACTACTTTACACATAAGTCCATAAGTTCTGTTTTTAATTTCCTTTTTACTGTCAGCTTACTATTCTCAGCACATTATGATAATAATTAACATACTGGAAAAATACTTTGAACTAACTGTGTGATCAGTTACAAAATGTCACGTTGCAGACTCCAGAGGAAATGATTCTGTATCGCTGAAGGGTATCATACAGAACTGGCTATGACATGCACATTTTAAATACAGTGCACCCTCGTTGATGTGTCATGAGTGTCAGGGTGAGGTAGGGGATAACATAAAGGAAACCTAATCAATAACCTTGATCTTGGACTACTGGCCTAAGTGTTACCCGTGGGAGGAATGACCTGCATCAAGAAGCAGGATGAATAATGACCTTGTGGTCACTGTACTGTACCACTGCGCAGGGAGGTACATGTATGAACCTTAAAATCCCTTGCAATCGGAAAATGCTTTTGAAATCAGATCAACACTTTTTAATCCTGCAACTGCTTTTTAACACTGAATGAACAGCATATGTACTTCCCCACAGAGATATCATTTGCAACTTTGATTTCATGAGTGTATCACACTGCAGTGAAAGACTGGGAGATGTCACTAAATGTCCAAACCCATCATAAGACTAAGTCCAAACCAATTCTGACACCATGAAATTTTACTCGGAAACCCATTGTTTATAGCTGTATAATAATTAGAGCTGGCCTTGCTAGCGGTTTATGTAAGAGGGGCTTGTTTATTCATAGTCAGTTCAGTTTGTGCGAAAGCCCCTTCGGTTCTCAATGGCTCCATTATTAGGAGAGTGGTTAAAGCCTCTTTCAAACTTCAAACATAAGAAGCCTCCTCCTACTGGCTTGGTGATCGGCAAAAACTGAAATGTAATCACTCTGCATATGCAATGTGCAAAACAGTGAGGGAATCTGAATCTATGAGGCCTTTATCACCGTGTCCCAAAACATTATGCAAGTCTGAGAAACACCTGAGTACGCTGTGTTCCTGGTGCAGTAAATAACATGCAGCCACGATTCAGCTGTGGCCATATCACCACATAAATGTAAATACAAACGGCCGAGGTCTCATTACATTTTCACTGACCTGTAAACAAAGCTTCCCATATGTTCTATGATACCAGAGAGAAAAGGGCCACACACAGCTGGGTCATTGTTCTTAGCAGGGGGCCTGGAGTGTGCAAAGCCTCATTAACAGCGGATGGCTATAAGCCTCTTTGAGTGTACTCTCTGCAGACTGAACCAGGTAGAGAGCAGCAAGCACCAGCTGCACGGTAAAACCAGAAAATTGCGTGTTCAAATCCTGATTTAAGGAGAAAACAAGCTCCGTACAGATATGACTGAAATCTGTGGCACTACACAGCAAAAGATCAATATACAGTGTAAGCTTTATTGTTCCACCGTGCATGGAGAGGTCAATACCTATCCCCCATTCACTGTGGTGAAAGCTGGTGGAGGATTAGTTCTCTGAGGAAATTTGAAAATAGAACAAGTGCTCCTCTTCTACTCTAGCTCTTTGGGCACACTCCTCTCCTCAAAGGCCACTTCCATCTTTTTTCCCTGTGCACAGGGACACTGGCTCTCAGTAAAGTCAACTCAATGCCCAAAAAGGACATAATCCTCATATGCTGATCTGCTCAAAAATGTTGTTCTAACAGTTGGATTTTCTTTGCACAGAACAAGAGGATATAGATCTGCCATAGCAGAAGTGTGACTCTCTTTCTATTAATTCTTGGTGTAATGTATCCAATCTTGTTGGTTTTTTTTGGCAAGTTGTTTGCCTTGTAATGCTGCATTAGTTGCCAGAGGAGCCACAGATCTGAAGACAGAATGACAGCAGCCATTCATCGCCTGCTGTGTGAAAGCAGTGTCTCTTTATGGCTTGTTGATTACGCTGATCTCACCATCATGCTGGCTTCGTCACATGGCTAACCATATGCCAACCACTGGGTAAGTGACACTGAAACCGAGCACAGTTATCCCGGCCTCTATCAAAGCCTCTGAGCTCAGCTGAGAGGGAAACTCCTAACTAAAACTAAATGACAATCATAAAGGTACAAAAGAGATTTACACAATTAATCAATATTAATTCATTAACAATAGATTTTTTAATTGTATTATTTAATTACTTGAATTATTTATCAACTCATTAATTTTCAGAAGTTATTATATTGTATGTAACCACTGTAAATATATATAATTTTCATAGTCACATTCTTCAGCCTCTACATTTGAGGTTTAAGATGTTACAGAAGTCTTTGCAACTCAAGCTACTTTAAGGTTGGTCTACAAAAGTCATTTTTTCTCTCTATATCGATAAATATCTCATTCCCTATCACCTTTTCGAGTATTTTGGACAATGTGATCCATTTGATTTCTGATTCAAATGTTCAGTTTCTGCGTAAATTGGAAATTTCAAAACTGTTGCACCAATCTTCTCTTTCCCTTTTTTGTGTACACTTTCATAGTAATGACATCTAGAGATACGTAAGGGTAAAAACCACCTCCTCAAGTGTTTTCACAGTGTCAGACTTCCAAGTAAGCAGTATGTGAGCGTTACGCAAGGGAGGTGACTTAGCTTTTCATGAGTCAGCTGTGTCAGTCTTGAGTCAGGAAAAGCTGAGGAAACAGCTGCTTCCTATTGTCACCTGACTTTTTTATTTTCACTGTGAACCAGTAAACCTGATGGCCTTTTAATGTAACTGTAAAACTGTAAGCATAGAGTTTCTGCTTAGTTCGGACTACCATATAGTAATTTACTTAAGTTTGCCCTGTATCATATGATGAGCTATTTAGAGGCAGTCAGGTCTCCAAAAGAGAAGAATAGTGAAGAATTTAGTTTGACCTCTGAATGACCAGGTGTTATAACAATAGACTCTTTAGGGTTGTCTGTGTGGATTTTGACTTGTTTTCTTTCGCCATCTCAGTTACACGTCCTAATGTCTGGTTTTCAGTTTCATGCAATTCTTTCTTTCCTTCTTTTTTTCAGTCTTTCCACAGTACGAACACCAGCAGGTGAATACGTGTAATCAGATCGGGAAGAGAGGAGGAGTTGTTCAGTTTCAGGTAGGTAACTACCCACTGCAAACACCTATTCACAACAAATATGAACAGGACGAGCACAATAACTGGGGCAGGGAATTGATTTCACAGCCTGTTGTTCAGGGATGAACTTATCAACTCTCGGGTTCAATTCTTCTTAGTCCCTATTGTTTGTGTTTCCTACCACTGCCGATGTGAACGAGATAACCATGACTGTCATAGAAAAGCCATCGACGAATTAATGAAATGCATATTCGTGTGTGCTTTTAAAACATATTTCTTTCCACTAATAAGAAAAGTTTTCCCACATGCTATTATTCTTTAATGCTTCAACCATATTAGGAGTCTACAGCCATGCTAGCAATCCATGACCCTGTATTCACACACAGCTGTGCTTTGAGCTCAATTCAAACGTTAGCGTGCTAGCAATCGCCCAGTGACAGTGCTAACATATTGACATGTATCAGGTATGAAGTTCACCATCTTAGTTTAGCGTATTAGCATGCTAACATGTGCTACTTACAAGTAGCCTACATTTGAGGCTGATGGGAATGTCATTAGTTTTTGCATAAGTTCAAGTATTGGACAATGATGAAGGGGTTAGATGAAAAGTTATAGAACCTCCAAAGTTATTAAAATACATCCTGAGGGGGGCATGAATGTCTGTACCAATTTTCACAATAATCCATCCTACAGTTGTTTCAGTCTAGAACAAAGTGGGGGACCAACTGACGAGCACTGCTTCTGCTAGTGTGGCTGGAAATGCAGAAATATACATGACAAAATAATGAATTTGTTCTTTAGTTGAAAATATTTATTGGTTTCAATTTGTGTTCCTACGCCTTCTTATTCAGGGTGATAGCAGGGCTGTGGGTTTTCCCAGCATGCATTAGGCAGATAAAAGGGCAATATTCTGGACAGATTTTAAAGAACATAAGATAAAATGACCTAGTTGCTGTCGCAGTAGACATGAGGTGACACTTTGTATGCAGACTTTCAGTATCTGAATACAGTACTAGAAATTGTTTATCACTATTGTTTTATAGAACAGGTTAGCAACACACACACTCAACATACATACCCTCATGATTGGTTGTAATACATGCAGACTCACACACTCAACAGGCTCAGTGAGGATTTACAGCTACAGCAGGGATTATGTTTTATTACACATGCCATCACCGGCTGTAATTCATTTTTACAGTGCTGATTGCTGACATGTCGCAGATAGGACATATGACTGAGTGAGAGAATTATTCACACTCGCTAAAATTAGCATTGTTAACCCGTGAAACCTTGACCGTTGCGTCAGCTGTGATGACAATACTACAATTACAATAACCCAGATTTTCATGCTGAATCACAGCCAGTGCATCTGTATTGTATTTGGTCTCAGAATTGTTTGCAAAATCCAAACTTCTTAAAAATGTCAATTCATGTCTCAATTCATGGTAAACTTGTTGCCTTGTAGCTGTGCAGAAAGAGTGAATGACTGATCTCATTAAAAAAATTGGGAATGTTTCTGGGTCTTGTTAGCCAGGTTTGCATAATTCAGAGGAAATGTGTAACATTTTATAAAGATAGTGTCCACAGGGAGAAACGTGGTAGCTAATCTTTTCTCATAAAGTCTCAGGAGATTAAAGTCAGAAAAAGAAACCAACCATGTCCAGTATACTCCACTTCATACATCTCAGTGATTACATAACTGGTTTTGAAATCAACATTTGTCTTGTGGAGCTGACATGTGGATCATGGGTTTAATGTTAAGTTTGGAGCAGCTATTGTTGACATTACTTTCCTGCTTCCATTTAATAGAAATGTGTATATGAGTTTGTTTGCAGAATTACACTGGCAGTGTAAGACTGTGGTAATCGTCCATTTGTTCTTCTGTCAACTTAAACAAAACAGAAAAGCTTTTTTAAAGGATTTTCTGGAAGGACACAGTGGCCATGTGATCATAGTAAGCCACTTGAGTCACAGCTCTGAATGTTTACTTCTATAAACCTGCCAACAGAAGATCTAAACAAGAACAAGTACCTGGAAAAAGATTGTTAATAAACTGTATCTGAGAGAACACGTGCCTCATCTGTTTGCTTTAAACTGGATGCCCAGTAGCTGGTGGGTCAGAGTCTGTCGGGGGAAGTAGATGCACAAACCCTAATTTGGGTTGTGGGGGTGTCTCAACGTGACCATGCGTTGGATCCAGAGGAACAATCAAACCAGGATATGGGAGGGGGACTGAGTGGACAATACTGAGGCTGTCCGCTGTAGGCCCCATGCCACATAAAGACCTGATTATTCCCCCCGTGTTGGCTGGCCTTGCCGAGTGGACAGACAGTGGACTCAGTATTTTCCTTCCTCTGTTTAGCAGTGGGGACTCTCCTCCAGTCTCAGCCAGGGCAAAGCAATTTAAGGGGAACTGTTGTTTTGGAGAGCCACTGTGGGAAAGTCATTAAAGTGTAAAGCATCTCTCTTTTATTTCTTTCTAAAGGACTTCTGGAAGAGGCATCCACCAAGGCGGTGGATGGTAATGAGTGCTGACAGAGATGGGCCACCCCCACAGTGCCGTGTGTGCAGATAGCCGCTGCCATGGCAAACTGGTTGTCTGCTAAAAAACCAGGCTGTCGGACGTACTGAGAGAAGAGCTTCCTCTCTTCCACAGGTGGCCAGTGTCTACGAGCAAACTACTAAATCAGGTCTTTTCTTCCTGCAGAAAAAGGACTTCCACTCACTCTGGTGGCCGCGGGTGGTGCGTTGGTGTGGTGGGTATTCTGTCATGTGCTCCTCCTCAGCCTGTCATTATTTATTTGAAGGAGACTTGGTGAATACCTGATACGCAACACAAGGAATGCTGAGATAAGGCCTTTAATTTAATCAAGGGTCATTCCTCAACTGCAACCTCTTAGTGATCATTATTATTCCATGCAATATATATTTAAGTGGTGAACTGCACAGTGCACAGGTGAGTACAAAAGTACCTATCATCCTTTCTCCACTGAAATGACCCACATGGCAGACTATTATCATGGCATTACAAAACCACAAAAGCAGACGTAACAGCACCCACAGACAAAGACAAGTAGCTATTTGCCTTTTCTGCAAAAACATATCATGGGAGTTTCCTTTATGCAAGTTTAACTACTGCATATGAAACAGAGGTTATTAACTTGCAAATTCATAAACGAGGGATGTCCAGATCACTGTGGTGCAGTGAGATAAAGGCAAACACAGAAACAGCTGACATCAATGTAATGTTGAATTTCAGAGTATGACAACTTCCCATAAATCTGGAGCACTGAAACCGGTCTGAAGCAGTCAGCTGTGGAGAAGTTGTTTTCATTTATTGTCACCGAGTTTCTTTGAAAAAGGGGGGCCTCTGCTGGAGTCCAGTGGTACCACATGTTGTTTACCAACCGTTCTCGCACCCCAGGACATCCCAATACCACATTCATTCGGCTCGTTTCGTTCTTTAACCATAGCACGCAGCTGTCTCATCAGAGATAAGCCATACAAACACTTACTGTATACAGTATCCTGATGTGACAACAGGGTTCAAATACACAATGTTCCAAAAATCAAGTCCCAAGTCAGGGGGGTTTACTACACAACCCACTCAACACAAAATGTTACTTTGGCCCGCTGGACTCACGAGTTAAATATTTGTCTAGTTGTCACCCTTAAATATTAGCACACCACTGTTCTATTTTCAGTCTGTCTATTGATTAGCTCAGTTAAACACTGGGACACATGCAAAAGGATAACATTCACAGAACAGGTCAAAGACAGCCAGTCGAGGTGATGAGAAACAAGCACTGCGTGCATGGTAGCATTACTGAAAAGCAACATTGATCGGCTTGGTTAATGGCTGGATATAGGAAAGAGTGATTGATTCGACCACCTCTGCATTAATACCAATCACATTTAGCTATGTCCTGGTGAGCACAGTGTTATTTGCAACGTTTTCTTGTGTTTTTATATTCTCATGGACCTGCACTGGGACTCTGTCTCTGTTCACTACTGTGTATGTTTCCTTCTCCCAGGGCCCACATATAGACTTGTGAAAAGCAAGGTTATGCAACAGGCCGGCCACTTGAATAAACTGCCATTTACTGTGGGTGAATGGAGGAGTTAAGAACGGCGAGGGACCCATTGTCAGCAGTCATTGGTATGCAGAGCACTGTACCATTACGATTAAGACCCTCGTCGGTTTTTAATCGAAATCCACTGTATCTTCACTCTTGATCTGTGAGGAGCTTTCTTCTCCATGTCACCCTCAGACTGCCCCTGTCACAGAGAGCAACAGAAACACAGCAGTCACGTGGTCCGCCCCTGCATAACACATGGTGGACCAAAAAAACCCCTACCGGCACTTAGAATGAAAGCAAATCAAGCCTGATATGTTTTATGACCAAATCATGTGTTCAAAGGTACTTGCAGACAAATCTTGAGCAAACACTTCACTTGCAGCATTGCATGGAGAGATGTTGCTGTACTCACTGGTTCAATGAAGTAATAACCAAAGGTGGACTCTTAGGCTATTCAATAACAACCAAATCGTATGCATTTTCTTGTACTTAATAAGTCAGTGCTTTTATTCTGACGAAGCAATCCATAACTTCCTTGTTGACCCGGACAAACAGTGTTTCAATAAGAGTTTGACACCTATTGTCATCTGAACCAACAGTGCATGCAGATAACCAATGGCCTGGTTCATTTTAGTCTGAACACAAGGATTCACCCCAGTTCAGTAAATCCTCCTTCTCCTCCCTCCCAGTCTGTCTTTGGAAGTGGAGTGAACTAGGTTAGGGTTATATAACCAGTGTCTGCTCTCATAGATCCTCAGCAGCTCGTCTTCCCCTAATCTTTTCAGCTTGATTACACCCTACATCCCCCTCCTCTGCCGACTCATTCAACTGAGAGTGTTCTCACACACACAAGTACATCCACACAGGAGCACATGGACAGAGCGTCAGGATCCGCCATGCACCGGTTTAGAGCGGATGGGATGCTTGTGATTGCAGGTGTGAGTGTGTTTGTGTGTGTGTGTAGCTGCAGCAGTGTTTTGTCAGCGTGCAGCATCTCGTCATGACACACGAGAAGACATGCGGTGGCTGCATCTGAGGTTAGCTGTGCATGTTCGCCAAGATTACAGCTGAAATTTCCAGACCATTCCCCTTGTTTGCACTGTATCTTAGTATCACGAAGCATCAGTCTCAGTCATTACTATGGCTTGATATCTGTGTGAACAAGAGTGACGTTACAATCTGCTGGAAGATGTCAACAAAAAGGGACTGTACTCCGATAATATGTGACATATCGACTGCCTTGTCTGTGGTTTTGTAACACACAGTGATACTGAAAAGAGACTGCTGATACTGAAAGTGTTCCTGCAATTCATCAATGTGGATGCAACATACAAATAAACTATTATGAAGTCTGATGAGTGTCAGCATTGTTTCCTGTGTGTCTGTGTCCCTTTATATGTTTTTCTTTTTGATTTTCTGTCAGAAAATCAAACATATTGCTCTGTTCATATTCTTTGCGGAACAACAAAAGGCAACATTTTGAAGTCACAGGGTACATCTGATCACTGCTATGATAAAAAAAGTAAGCCAGGTCAAAGGATAAGACAGTGTGTCAGCTGAAAGCATTTATCATTACCCATCATTTGACATGAGACAGTCACGCCAGACAGGAATTGCACTTTAATTTACGCAATAAGGAAGTCTGCATGCTTGTACTGTGGAGCTGTAAAACAGCCGTTTGGATATTGCTTAATAGGAATGGAAAGGCATAATAAAATGCTTATAAAAGGGATTTTAAAAGCAGATTGAGGACACAGGGAGACATGGAGGTTCAAAAGGCAAAGGTTCATTTACATTACGTCCTTTTTGTTTTTTGTGACAAGTAAGCTAAACTGCAGCGGTAAACCATGACCCGTCTCCCTGACCTTTGCTCACTAAAGAGCATAAACATGTAAATATTCTCCTCAGTCTGACGCTTACCTACAAACCTGTTCACCTCCAAAAGGCAGTAAATCTCACAAACTCCAGCTGGCTAAACATTTAATATGTGAGCCTCTTCAGTCAAGGCCAACAGGCAGAAGATGCAGGAAGTGGGCATGTTTCACTGTGGCCCCATGGTAAATGTTTTGTGTAACGCAATATAAACCTGGAAGTGGTTGAAATTTGGGTAGGAATGGAAGGAGGCTGAGTGGAATAGAGACTCAGTAGTGTTCATGTTTTCCAGCAATATTAACTGTTCTGATGCAAGTTTAATCACAGAAAATCCCATTATATGCAACCGATGTATGACAGCCTCAGTGTCCTGGCTGAGTTCCCTGCCTGGCTCATCCAGTAACAGTGACCAGCCCCAACCCACCATCTGCTACTTCAAACTCTCACTGACAGTTTTTTTTTTTTTTTTTACCTCATCCTTACTCCAAACTTATTTTAAAACCCTTCAGGAAACAGGACATGCTTTGCTTTTTTTTTCTTTTTTAAAAAGCATGTCCTTTTTTGTACTGTCAACCAAGACTCAGTGGTTGTAATACTCTCAGTGCAACTATGAATTTAATGTTTTACCAACAATTCTACTGTGAAATTTGATGTCTGTATAGTTCTTAGAGCCTCTCTAATAGAGAAGAAAGGTCCTGAGTCCATTTTGTCATCTGTGAGCTGCCTCAGAAAGTAGGACACCACAGATCTATGCCTTCATCATTTCATGAGCACAAGAGAGCTTCATCAGCACGGTGGATATTGAAAATAATACGCTCATAACATCGATGTAATTAGCGCTGTCACCTGAGAAACACAGCCTAACACAATCAAGTGTCATGTTTTCAGGCAGTGAGAAGAAATCTTCTGGAAACATAATGTAGACTTTTATCTTGCAGACTTCTAGAAACAATGCTTTGTGAAAACTGCAATTTTTAATGATTCTTATCCGCACCAAAAATCTATGAGCAGTTTGCAGTGTCATTAGAATCACTTGAAAATAATCTACTACACCATTTGTTCTCTGACAGGTCAAACAATAGCCATTACAGACTTGTTATGATCTACTGACATCTAATGGTTTAATGTAAAATGGCATTTTATATAACTTTAATTTATGTCATACGTGTGGCTCTAGCGCCCTCCAGTGGCAACATTTTCAAATCCAGACATAAACACTTGTAGAGGAGACACATGAAGCTCATATTGAGTTCTTTACTCAGGGCCATTTTGATGAGATGGGACCATATTTTCTGTTCTTCACAGCAGCCTTTCAGCCAGCCCATCTTATATTTCAACAGGAAAGTGGATCTAAATATAGTTGAAACAATCAATTGATTAGTCAGTTAGTCAAATCACAAGAAATTAATTTTGGATTGAGTGTTAAAATCATTTGTCATGTGAAAACGCAAATGTTTGCTGGTTCCAGCTTCTCATATGTTAAGATTTGCAGCTGTCTAGCAAACTGTAGAACTGAGAAGCTGTGATGGGCATTTTCACTATTTCACTGACATTTAATAAAGCAAACACCTAATCAAGAATATAGGTCTAATCAGCAGATTAAGCAAAAAGGAAAATCATAGGCCTGTTTAGTTGCAAGCCGAGAGCGACACTGGAAGGAGTTTTTCCACAGTTGTATAGGAAGCTGGTATGGCATGAAGATATTCTCAAGTATAAAGTCGCCAACCATCTCTTTGTCATCTGGGAAACCATTTACACTTTATGTCTTGCTGTTTTCAAACTGCTCTGTCAGAATCTTTATAGACTCCCTGTTGGAGTGAATGGGTGTAGAGAGCATCATGCCCCTACAAGATCACACTGAACTTGCTTGAAATCTCAATATATAACAAATCCAGCTGGACATTTTTATTCATTTCACTTCATGATGACACAAAATGCAATGTAGTAAGTACATGGTGTCATGCCAGACATACATAATGAGCAACCTCATGTTGTACTGAAATAGGCTTTTTATTCATATCTTTTTGATGTATTCACATTTGGATCAGTTACTTTTAAAATAAACAAAATTATAATCTTCACAAAAATATTCTATCCATTACATTTTTCCAGATTTTTGTAGAAGTGCTACACAAATTAAAATACACAGATAACACCAAAAGTTCACAACAGGGTGTTTGCATTCCCATGATTCAGTTCTCTGAACATGCAAAATTAAGCTCAGCACTCCAATTTGGCTTGAGAGAGAGCTTTGACAGAGAAACTGGTCCTTTTCAGGCGCTGTGTCACAAATAATGAATGGCCAGTGGCTGTATGTCTGTATGCAGGAGTTCACTCTCCTGGTACCTCATATAAATTTCTGAGATGGAACATTTATAAACTATTTGCATGCATTTCTTATATCCACAAAAACAGAAACCTGTTGAGGCTTTCCTAACAATATGGAATAGAAATCCAGAGCCAATCAAAGGCTTTCTGAAGAAAACTGCTATTGTGCACTTTTATATAGCCCTCATTAGTTTAATCCTGATATCTCAGTCTAAGGCAACTTTCCTTTCAAAGGAAATCAGGGTTTGAATGTCTTTTTTTAACCAGTCAGGTTTATAACTGACAAGAAGACATCACAGTGATGGGGAACAATTTTTTTTTTTTTTTTATGCAATCTGAATATCTAAACTGTGTCGTGGCTTTCCCATATTGTGTACAATAGGTCCAGTAGAGGGTGATTTTTGCTGATATATCAAGGTAAAGTTTGTCATATCCGACACAAAAAATGAGAATGCTCCCATTTGTGTAACAATGTGACAGCATGCTCTTTTTGTGTCAAATCACAATGTAAATTCGATTTCTTGATGACAAACTCGTCGAGATGACACCTGGATGCACCTGGATCATGAATTTACCTGCATTACACTGTACAGGAATTGCTCAAAATGTGACCTAGAAACTGTGATTACAGTCGCGAGTACTTTGGATAAAAATGCACATGTGAAATCAGAAACTACCAAGAATGTGGTGAGAATCATAATACTCACAGTTAATGTTTGTGTGATGACAAAACTTGTCAAACTACAAGAATAATGCTTCTTCAAGCCAACATTGTACACAGTTACATGTAAAATATACTGTAACACACTTCTCTATATGCACCATTGTTCATTACAAATGTATTGGCTGTAGACAAATAGTGTGTACTCACTTACTTGTGAAAACAACTGTAAATGCCAAGAACTTAATCTCAGGTGACACAATATTGCTTTGGGACCTCTGTGACCTATAATATTTTATGCCCCCAAAACAAGTTCAGCACTGAGAATGGCATACAAAATGCCAAATGTCACTACAAACGTACCTGTACAGTTCAACTCTGGTTTTCACTACAGACCTTTCACATGTAATCTTTAAAGTTTCAGAACAAATCAACAATCACATTTACTAGGAGAGCCCTCTCAAACCACTGCTCACAGTTGAGGTTTCCACTAACCAGAGTAACAGTGAAAGATAAAATATTTATGGTTTCACATACTTTGTTTGATTTCTACAGGAAAACTGTGCATAATGCCCCACGTTAAAAACAAAGACCTGGAAGAAAACAGCACAAGAGAGGTAGGAATTTGAATTCCAAAACCTACGATCCACAAATACTTGGATGTTTCATTAATTTTGCATGCTAATTACCAGTTGGCTGCACAGCAAGAGAAATCAAAAGCATACTGTTGAGAACTTGTCACAACCAGAAATATGGCACTACGTAGACTGGAGGACACAATCACACTCAGCAAGCCCTCAACCCAGAAGGATATTTACACTGCCAGCACTCCGTCCTTGGAAGAGTTTCTGCTCTGCTAGGTGACCACTTCTTCACGTGGCAGGTTGAGCCTCACCTCTCCTCCTGTTGACGTGGAGGCTGAGTAGACTGCGGTGGCAGAAACAGAAGAAGGACCATTGGTCTCCATGGTGAAGAGCTTGCAGGAACCTGGTAGGGCCGCATCAGGAGCCTCTTTTTCTGGGCTGGACGCCCGGGATGATCCAGGAGAGGATGTGGGGCTTAGCTGCACAGCTGTAGTATCCTGCAGGGTGTGCTCACTGGTCTCAATTTCAAATGCTGCCCCACCAGTAAGCCCACCGTGTCCCATCAACCCCATGCCCCTGCCGCCCACCTTAGACCTACGTGAGCTGTGGGGAGGGGGGAGGCGGCTGCAGACGCAACAGGCCCCGAAAAAGGAAAAGGCCACCAGCAGTAGGATAGGTCCGATGATGATTGGCGGGTTGGCAGAAGGCACCAGTGTGCTGAAAGCGAATGCTCCCACCAGAGTGATGTTGAGTCCAGCCAGCATGATGCATAGGCCACATGCACAGCAGAGTGCCGGAGAGGGAAGGCCATGAGGGCGAGACTTCCCCCTCTTCTTCTTCTGGGGCTCCTTTTTAGGTACAGGGGTGCTGCTGTTTCTATCAGTGATGACCATGTCTTCACCTCCAGGCTCTCGCTCTCTTTTCCGCAGTGTTATTGTATCTCCCTGTGTTTCAGTCCGAACTCCTCCCCATGGTAATGTTTAAATGAACTGTGTCCGACTCACAGTATGGAAACATCTTTGTCTGTAAATGACAACACATTACAGATATTAGACTTTCTTTAGAAACACACATTGAAAGGAAAAAAACTGTGCCTCTGATAAGAGCACTCATTACACTGCTCTTCTGTACACTAGTATCACTGGACAGCTATCTAATGATCACTGTGGGCATAGTGCAGTGTCCTCCCAGGGAGAGTCTGTGTAATCCATCAACGAGCTCTGAATATTCATCACTTTGCTCTGCTACTCCTCTAAATTACAAATATCTGGAGAGGTTGAGAACTTACATATTACGATAAATATCTGATGAACTACAGGTAGGTATATCTATTGTCTACACTGGTTAAACCTGAAGCCTGTCCAACACGATCCGAAACCATTGCTGAATGCTGGAATTTAAAAATAAACTTCATAAATACATATAAGTATATATAATCAGAAAAGTACAGAGCACCCACTGTACCTATGGCAGAGAAAAAACAAGAAAGATAAGTAAAGGAACAACAACAGCACAACAGGTTACTGCTCGGAACATTCATGGGAAATTCTATTGTTTACATTGTAGCACAATAAAGCAAAATTACATGATAACTAAGCTTCAGTGTAAAATTAAATGCATGCACCCTGTGACTCTTGCAGCACCATTTTTTGAAAATTAACATGAATCCCTATTTATTTTTAAAATATGTGCAGTGCCACTGCAGCTGCTTCATTCATGCCAGCTAGGCTAGGGAATAGCACTTGATTATTCATTATTATTATTTGCAATCAAACCAGCCCTTTCAGTACAGCATGCACCCATTCAAGATGTTGCAGTGCAAATGAAGAGAGATTGTGTGAAGAAAATTAATTTTTTTCTATGAATGTGTATGTCAGTAAATCCATGATCCTAGCTATACTACAAACACAACGTTTGAGTATGAACTGGGGTTTGCTCAAACACATTCAAATGCACAGATGTGTTGCATTCCTGTAAAACCAAACCGTAAAAGCATCTTACCCTTTGAGTCGATATGTTGAAGGTCTTTCCATTGTTTCATCAGTGGATTTTCAACGCGATTCTCTGTCTAATTACAGGGTGTAATTGCTGAGAGGTTGAAAGGACGCATAAACACCAAAGGAGGGATTTTCATCCTGCTGTCGTGGCTTTTCAATCCTGAGGGCACAAGTCATGACAGCCATTCAATCAGCGGTCACGGAATCACAAGGCAAGGAAACCTGCTGAGGAATATAAAATCCGGTAGGAGAGAAGATCACTTAGGTGAGATGGCATTTCTTCTGAGTTGACACACGGACGCAACGCTGCTCCTGGTGTGGATCGAGACGCACGTAGCACCTGACAGGTCATCCTGCAACGGAAATAAGAGGGGGGGGGGGGGGCTAATGTACGCGAAGCATCGGCGCTCGGTGTGAAATCGTCGTATTTCATTATTTCATATTTGATCAGCCACGCAGCTCATCCTCATTCCTCTGTAATCCTCACCTCTGGATGTGACTCTCCTGCCTCCTCCCCACTGATCCATCCTTTACCACTGTTCAACTTGGTGTGTGTGCGTGGTGTGTGTGTGTGTGTGTGTGTGTGTGTGTGTGTGTGTGTGCGTGTGTGTGTGTGTGTGTGGACAGCACTAGAGGTTACTGAATGATTTTGGTGAACTGAACCTTTAAATGTTCCAAGTACTGCTTTCAAGGTGAGGTCCAGGGTGCTTTTGACCAGTGCATGCTGGGATAGATTAGTGTGTATGGCTGGGTGCTTAAAGAATTGTAAAATTGTACATACCTTCTGGTTTTCATGCAGGTGATTTTTGTAAAAAATATATACTCACGTGTCTCAATTGTCAACCACTTCAACCCATTCTGGATGTTGTTCAATCAAACATTCAGTGTGTGTCCCTCCAGGGTTTAACTTCATGCAGACACAGAGGGATTGTGGCAAGGCATTGTGATTTGAGGCCTGACAATCAAACTGCTGGTTGTCATCAAAGCACTGCAGACTCCTTGGGCTCCTGTTGCTGAGACCCATCAACACGGCCCGGCATTATTCAGCCTCACAGCATGTCACACTTTTTGTCAGAGCACAGCAGCCATTCTGCCAGTGCTGTCCTGAATATCAATGTATTAAGTTTGTGCAGTTCACTGTGTGCACGGAACGAATGTAGCTACTTGTGTTTGTGTGTGTGAGTGTGTGTGTGTGTGTGTGTGTGTGTGTGTGTGTGTGTGTGTGTGTGTGTCTGTGTCTGTGTCTGTGTGTATCTGTACATGTGCATTGGTTTGCTCATGACAAACAATCACAATTTAATTTTCGAATATGTTTATGAGTCCACATAGGTACAATATCATGAGCTGATCTCAACAAACAGGACAGCTGATACAACAATCCAACAGGAAAACAATTAATTAGAAAGATTTAAATCAACATTTTGTCTCACATTTGAAAGAAACCTAATGGAGAAGATTAGCAGGGAAGTTGAATAATATGTGATGACATCAAGGCAGGTCTTGATCAGAAGGTGACTGCTTTTGTTTCCGTCTAGATAAGATGTCTGGCATCTCTGAAGACGTCCTGAAACAGACCAAAGCATGAGTCATATAAATAATATACTTCCTTCCATTCGAGACAATTTATATTTCTTTATTCCCCCTAAGTAATCCAAAATTTGATGCAGAGTAAAAATTTAATTAACTCTGAATCAATCATCTTACAGAGCTATAAAATGACTGAACTACCGTAAACAGCATATCTGGCAAGTCTGGATAATTTAAGCTTTAGACAGGCTTTACTGTCTAAAGCCTGACCTATACTAAAATGCAATAAATCTCAGTTGCTATTTTCAAGTATATTCAGGTTTTAAACGCTAGAAATCAGTAATAGGCACTGTCTAGAACATTTTACATTTATTCCACAAATGTAATGATTTGGATTATTCCCCATGATTATAAAGATATAAATAAGAAAATATATTTTTCTTTCGTTTAAAACATTAAGCATTAAAAAAGATTTTCTTACAACAAATGTCACTCAAACGTTTGTGAAAAGTCTTAGTTTTAAGTCCAGTGTATATATGTATGTATGTTTGGTGTCATACCAGTCAACACATGGCGTGCCTGGCTGATGAATGATCTAATCTGACATGACTGAAATCTGTCCAGTATCTGGGTTACTATAGCAACAGCATGCAAAGTGATTGAGTATGAAAAGAAGGTGATACCTTGTAATGATCACTTTTGAAAGTCCGTCTTTTTTCCTCTAAATGGCTTGGACAGGCAACAAAAAAACACGTGCTCTTATGTAAGGTGTTTTGTTGGCTATTCTACTGACAATTTTGCTATGATAAAAAAAAATGTCTCTAACTTTCAACAATAAAAAGTGAACTATATACTTGTCCTCATATCAGCTATAAAATAAGAGTGCAGCAGATACAGAAATGCTGAGATGAGATTGGAAAGAAAATTATTTTTTTCATTACAGTGAAATGTAATGAAAGTAAATGTAACATACCCTTTATATTAAGTGATAAATCATTTCATCCATGAATCAGTGTAACAGCTAAATCTTGTCAAAGTAAAGTGCATTTTTGGCACATCATCATATTTTATGATCGCATTCACTTTTATAATGTGGCATAGACTGTGGTTAATGAACATACTACATACATACATATGATCCTTAAGGTTAGAAAAAGACTGTGGTTGTGACTTCAAATGGGATGTGAAGACAACACTTTGGTGCCAGCTGTGTTGTACCACGAACAATCTCCCCATCCTGCTCACCTTTAAATTTTCTGGACTATATGTATCTCTCACTACTTCTTACTCTTGTATGTAAATCACTAATTCACAACCTAATAAGAACATGATTTGCAAGAGTGGTTTCAATCTCATACCCCTCATCTGGGTTGGTCTCAGCCATGGGTCCGCCCTCCACAAAAGTTCCCATTCGACTTTTAGAGCGTTCCAGATTTTGTTGACTTTGAGTCCCTGCAAGACCACAAGAGAACAGATAAACACACAGCAACAGTTGGTATAACATTGCATGGTCCATCAGTCTGTGGAAATCTGAGAGCTGTATCACACTATGACGGCTGGCAGTAGAGGCAAAAAGTCTCAAGGAAAAAGGGCACACACATTCTTGGCTTGTCCATTATCTAGAGCTGATTACAAGCTGTATAAACATTTTCAAAATTTACAGTTTTCCACAACTTCTCATGCGTTTTTCAACCCCTTCTACTCATTCATACTTTCAGCTAAAGATTCCATTCAAAATGCTCAGAAACTGTCCTTCATCCAATTAGAGCGCGGCTACAAACAAACCAATCAGAACGAGGCTACAAACCAACCAATCAGAATAAGGCTACAAATCCTTTTCCCCTTTTTTTCCCATCTCTTCATACTTCTTCAACTGCTTCTTCATACAAATTCAAGGCACCAATGCAGTTTAGCTTCAGCTTGTGCAGAAACCAGCAATCCCATCGCAATTTCTTCTATCCTCCCAGTGAATTCTAACAGGAATTTTAAAGTAACTATTTGTAAGTTTTGCTTTTGCTACATAGCCAACGTCAGCATTAACAGCCTTTTACTTACTGCCAAGAGCTTCAGCCATTGTTGCATTTACTATGCAAGAGGTTAGAATAAGCCCTCTGACCAGCACGACCTCTTCAGGGCAGCCTGGATACTACAGTGATTCAGTATCGCAGAGTGACGAAATGGGCCGACTGGGCCCGAGTTAGCTGGTTAGGATGCTAACATCAGAAGAAGTGATAGAAATAGAAGCAAAACAAGAGTTCACATTTGCGTCACTTTCAACCACTGGAGACACGATTGAGGAAAAGAATGAAGTTTGTTGCAGAACTTTCTTTGTTTCTTCAGCTGTCAATGCTAAGGTTGGCTATGCAGCAATAGAAAAGTTTACAAATAGCTACTTTAACAAGGAGATTTGAGTTTATAATATTGGTAGTTATTATTTTTTTTAAACCATGTACACCTACAAATGACCTCTATATTACTATTATAGATAAAGAATGATTGACTTTCAGTTTTTTATTTGAATATGCATATTCATTTATCTTAATTTATCTGCCTACTTTTCCTTTTCAGGAAAGCCGATATATTCCTTTGAAACTTTTTTACTACTTTTTCTTACAATTCAACTGCACCCCATGACATATTAAGGAGATGTATGATGCTCTGCAGTAACCACCTAGACACAACATCTCTCTCACTGCTCTTAACTATTAGGTCTCCTGTGTAGAAACAAGTGTCATATTTGTTATCAACGAATATTGGACACAGACTCAATGGTTCAGTGTCAAGTACCTGAACCCCAATCCCTTTGAATGTTATGTGGTAGCATAGTATTGATTAGTGGCTTTTTGGTTTAGGGAAAGGCTGGCACAGACGCTCACACTCACCTTCTCGTCTTAGCATTTCAATTGGTTGTTCAGGAGCGGGATTGGCAGCCGTTGGGTGCACTCTGAAGTTTCCTGAGAATTTAAGATATATTCTGAGCCAAAATGTTTCATTGACAGAACAATTATTCTTAATTAATGTATTGAACAAATTCAGGCTGCCATTTTTACCATGGCTCATGTGACTGAGCAATAAGATGTTTATGTTGTAAGTCTTTAAACTGAATTTTCAAATAATGAATAAGGATATCAAACAACTTACCAAAGGATGGAAGAATATGGTTGATGTTCAGCCAGGCTTTTATGAAGGGGTAGATCGATATGAGCAGGCCTTGAAAGCAGAATCCATGATCAATTTGAAAAATGATAAAGTAATACTGGTTTTATTATAGTGCCCTCATCATTATCGGTGAAATAAATGCTTAGTAGTGTGTCACAATCTTCAATTCCAAAGAACTAATAATCGATCAAATTTATTTTTGGCACTATAATAAACTGAAAATAAACCAGGAGTGGAAGAAAATATCGTGTACTGCATGCTGTGAGAAAAATCTCATTATTAGGGGATATCAAATGTCACTGTAATATAAAAGCATATATCTAGTCAGTTGCAGATTCTAAGTTCAAGTGTTTGAAATACAAAATCTGACTGCTATCAATGCCTTTGAGCCACACCAGGGGGTGAAAAAAAACCCTTTTTCATATGAATCCCCATACTTGTAGACATCACAACCAACAATAAGATTGCTTGATGAAACGTCTATTCCCAAACTGTAACTGTCTTGACGTAGCCTTCAGATTAGTTTTAGTGTACCAGATACAGTGTGAGATGTTTCTTTCTGTTCAACTCCAATATCTTAACCGCAGGGCTTGTGTGCCTCTCAGTGGCACTCTTCTCCAATTCAACACAGTTATTGATTTCCCTTATAAGCCAGAAGAGCTGGCATTAAACCCTGGCAGGTCCTGAGGGTGGCTGTGATGCATGTCTGTGCCTAAAATGTCATGAAACTGCAGAAGGAGTGAAAAGAATCTGTCGAGAACACTCTGTTCATACTCATTAGTCAGCCTATGTGTTGGAGGAGGCATCATGGCACATAAGCCCCAAAACACATAATTAGATGCTACTTAGCTGCACAAGAGCTGCCAGAGTCAACGTCTCTGTCAAACTGCTGTGCATGGTTTTGATTTGCCAAAGTCTTGTGCACACTAGAAAGATAAATTAATTATTGAATGCTGATCAAATCATCAGTGAGAATATTTCACATTAATTATGCATGTTGATGTTGTCTTCCTCAGATCAAAAGCCCTGTCCTTTGCTCTTTCTCTCCAGGAAAGCTCCTGAAGGCACTCCTTTATCTTGGCAGTGCAAGTCCCCTGACTATCAGTTGGTTCCAGTTACACTGTTGTATCAGATGATGGCATGGTGTGTTTTTCACGAACAGTGGATGGAAAATGTCACAGACCACAGATCTTTGTTTCTGACATTTTTTTCAAACAAAATATTAATCAGTTTGCATGTTGGACGAGTGTGTCCTCCTTTAACCAGACAGCACTTTAGGATTTTTTTTAACGTTTGTGTGTTATTGGCACATCTTCACTCCCTCATTGTACGGGGTCCTACAGATCCTGGTGCTATATATGTGTATATAATAATAATAATAATTGCAAAATCAATCATTTTTTTCTTCAAATATACAGTTTTCTTCTGACCTTATTAAAGTCAAAATATAGAAAAGTATTTCACTAGTCAAGTTCTCTTTTGCCACTTACAAATTTGATAAAGGTGACAAAATAAGGAAATAAACATGAAGCCTTGTAATCAAACAAATGAGAAAATATGTCATGCTTTGTGTGTTATATGGGCTTTGCTTGAAAATAATCTATTCCTTTTGTTGTCCAAAATCTCATTCACAAAGAAATGGACAATATGTTGTCCTACATTGTGACATAACTTAATTTTTGGGGGCAGTTATTACCCAAAGAGATGTAACTCCCTGTTTGACCTCTTATGAACAAGATGTATTCAAATTTACTAAGGGGGTATTTCTGTGTAAAAAGTACAGTCAACACCAATCACAGGTATTGAGCATATGTAAATACACTGCATTTAACCGTGATTCACAGCTTGGGTCTCTGAGACTTCAAACAAAAGTAATCTGACAGTTTCTGTAGCAGCCTCCTGAAACATGTCATCAGCTCAGAATCTTGTATATATGCAATTCTCATAAAACTTGTGAAAGTCACTGAGGGAGGGATAAGACAATGCTGGTATGTTTTCTAAGCTGTTAGAGAGGACCCAGGGTCTCCAGGGCTCCAGTCAGAACATCATGGTTAATCCACTAACACACAATCAAATATTCCATCAATATTCAGTTAAAAACACTACAAGAGTAAAAAAGTAAAAAGCAAGAACATCAGCAACTTTAGCAGTGTAATAATCTTTAGATGAATGGTCAGTCTTTTCCATAAAAATTGTTTTACACAGACACACACTCACCGAGGCCCCCTGCTCCCAGGAAGATACCTCCTACAGCATCAGCATCACACTCCCTGGACACCCCAATGATGATGCAGCCCGCCACAATGCTGAGCAGGGCCGAGCCCACACGTAGCCCATGGTACTCCCCGACACTGATGGGGTTCATTCAGCAGGTCAAGACCCCCCACCTGCCCCACACACACAAACACACACAGACACACACACACACACACACTCACACAGTGACCAGTCCTGACACTATACTCTGTTCGACTTGGGCCCTCACTGCCACCGACAAATACTGCCATCTACATGAGCCTCGCCCCTCCCTTGTTTTAGCCTGTCTGACACAGAAACACTTTCTCTGGCTGAGCCTCCATCTCTATTCTCTGCTCAAGACGTCTCATGCATCTTTAAAGATGGAGCTCTGGTTCCCATTGCCACCGAAAATTAGAAAGCTTGGGGCGCTGACTCTTATGACAACGATACGCATGCTACAAATCTGATCACAGCCCTCTTCCTACCAGCACTGGCATCCAGTATCAGTGAGTGTCAAGAGTGCAATTTACAAAATATTGAACACTAAAACCATTAACAGCTGTGCTGCTGCCGCTGTCTTGGACACGTGTGGTGCATCAGAGACTTGAAAGTAAGACACAGTAATATGACTACAAGGGCAGAGCAGCAGAGAGACAAAAAGGAGAAGTGTGTGTGTGTGTGTGTGTGTGGGGGGGGGGGGGGGGGGGGGGGTTAGAGAGACAGAGTTAGAGTATGTGCTACTTGTGTGATTTGTCTGCAAGCTTGAAGGGAATGTATAATGAAAGGTTCAGAGAGTCCTCTACGGTGGGGGCCCGAGGCCATCCACAAAGGCCTGCCGTTGCCATAGGAATAGCATATCCATGGCAACAGAGGGAAAAAGAGGGTAAGCAGAGGATTAACACCGGTGAATAGGATAACAAATGAACTTAATGGGTAGAGGAGAAACAGTGACATATTTCCTGATCAACAAGTAAACTCCTTCCATCTTTCTCTAAAGCCACATGTCTGGATATATTATTAATCAGTGCTGTCAATATGGAGTGTGTGTGTGTGTGTGTGTGTGTGTGTGTGTGTGTGTGTGTGTGTGTGTGTGTGTGTGTGTGTGTGTGTGTGTGTGTGTGTGTGTGTGTCACATATGCAGCCGATGCTTATGTTATGGTAGTCTTTGTTTGTGGTTTGTGACCATTGAAAAGTAACTAGAATGGTACTGAGTAGAGTGCATACCTCTGCCAATGACAAACAATCAAGATCCATACACTAAATGTGTATGGATTAAAGGTGTAAAGGAAAATGATAAAAAGAATTCCTGGATCCACCCATATAACTAAATGGAATAAATTCTGAACTGTAAATCCAGTACTCTAAAGTGGTCTTTTTTTCTGAAGTTATTATATGTTCTCTGTACTGTCTATCAGAAAGTTGAGCACACCTCCCTTTAGGCGTGAGTGCATAGGCGATGTGAGTTGAGAAATGATATCATCGTGAAACAAAATTGGTGTTGGAGAATTTCTGGGAATCTAAAAAGAAATCTGTGGCCTTGTACTCTGGGAGGGAACACAATATGAGAGGGGCTTTCAATTATTACAAGACTTGCTGTCTTGTAATGCAGTGACATACTATCTCCAGTGTTCACATAATGAACACAGTAAATGAATGGTTACCCTCAATCACCACACCTTGAGCTATCAGTGTGGGAGGCTGAGCACAAGCTCATTACACGTGAAGTGATAACCACAAATGTTAGTGAATGATACAAAGGAACCTCTTCATTCTAATGTCTTTGAGGTCACTGGAAGCACAAGCAATCTTTCAAGAAAATGTATATTGAGACATTTATTTTATTTTGTTATTCTTGGGGCTTATTTTTCCCTGCTGGAACACAAGAATTTCCCAATTTGGGAAATTTCATGTATTTAACAAACAATAATGAATTTAATTATAGGCATTTTATTGTCTAAATTACCATTGTGCAGTTCACTAGTGCATTTCATTGAAAGTACACAGGATTTGCTTAGCTGTACATGTTGAGCAGTTACATCTCTACAAAGATTTAACAGCACCACTTTCTGAACCACATTTATTAAGGGTTTATAAGCTGCTATTAATGGCAATGTTACTGGTTAATAAATAATTTACAAATTTTTTTAGATCAAGTCATAAGTCATTAATTGTAACAACTGTCGCATTGCCTAATCTTTCATTAATGACTTATTTAGATTTATAGGTGACTGACTAACATTTGCTGGCAGTTTATTGCAAATTAAGAAATCCATTAGCCTTTATGAATGGCTTACTAACAGCATAGAAGATGACTTATAGAAAGTGAGAACCGTTGTACCCTTTGTTAATGACTTTGATTTGATATCTACAGACAGGGTCTCTGTAATGAATTCAAGTACTAGCAAAGGAGGAGGAGGATTTTCCTCAACCTGGCAACCAAAAAATTGATGTTAGTAATAAGTTTCAATTGTTCTGTAAGGCATTAGTAAATGATTTATTAATATCAAAATGAATGAATGATTTATTTACCATTAAAAAAACTATTCACATAAAAAAGAAAAAAAACAAAAAACCTGCGTTGGCCGGGAATCGAACCCGGGTCAACTGCTTGGAAGGCAGCTATGCTAACCACTATACCACCAACGCTTTCCATTTCCACTCGGGAAGACCCTGACTCAATGAATGAGTCAATCTCTCTAGTGTTTCTGTGGAGCACATATTTACACCGTACATAAAAGCTGTGTTCGGTAAAATTCAATATGGAAATGCGCTGAGGCATATTGTGGCATTGCAATTGATACCACGTTACCCTGGTGAATGTCTGCACATAATAGGTACACCCGCGAGAGAATCTACTATTAACTTGTAAAAGACGAGTTGGCCCGTACGGGGATCGAACCCGCGACCTTGGCGTTATTAGCACCACGCTCTAACCAACTGAGCTAACCGGCCCCACATGGCAGACATACAGTCATATTTCACTATTTCACTGCACAAAGAGGTATCCTGACTAGCATTAGGATGATTCACCATGACACGACAAATACGACGCTACAAATACAGACTTCCTCATAACTTTTTAACAGTTTAACAATTTATGTATATTACATTATATAATTAGACATTTGTGTATCTACTTAGTGACCCCTCCACTTTTTCAATTGATACTTCTAATGCATATAACGCTAATCCTCCCTTGTAATTCTTATTGTGTTTTGTTGTCTTCTGATAATGGTACTTTAATTTCGAAGATGGAAAGTAAAATAAAGTAAAGGGCGATTGTGGATTATCTTTATCACGCCCATTTACTACCTATGGCGACTAAGACCTCGTGGCGCAACGGTAGCGCGTCTGACTCCAGATCAGAAGGTTGCGTGTTCAAATCACGTCGGGGTCAATACTTTTCTAAAACAAAAAGGCTTTTGCTGAGGAGTTAGCTTGCTTGCCTCCAGAGGGCCCTGTGTCCAGCCAGTCCGTACAAGGTATGTGGTGCAGTCATGACAACTTACCATTTCTTGCTGGTTGTCGTTGACCATAAGGTGCGGTACTAGCCTGAGGTGGGTTCTGGCATCCCTATGGAAACACGAAATTTTGCTAAAGAAAATAAACTTTGCATTGCAGGGCAAACCATGACGTTTTAGGCAACTCTTCACAATACAGTATTGAGAAACACTATTACTTAAAATTAATTTCACTTACCTTTATTAAGTTATGCAGGAAACCCCCCACCAGTTTCAAAGGAGGTGGCTGCACACAGCTCCAACTGTTAACAGGAATCCTGGAAAGCTTTTGAAAAGTTTTCCTTGAAGTGAAAGGATGCCTTTAAAATGTTTTTCAAACATTTTAAGTGTTGTGTATGTACCACAACTGTTGTGGCTGTAGATGTTGCGACACACACCAGTCTTACGGCAGTTTGCCGCAAATGAGGTTATTGGCACGTGCAACCAGAGTGCAAGCAATAATAAAGCTGGCGAGTTTAAAGACGTCGCGGTTCGTGTGTCCCTGGACATAACACCAAGGCCTTTAGGTCAAACTACTCTATCTATGAAAAAAATAAAGGATTGATCAATCATCTATTTAAAATGAATTTAATGCTGTAGACAACAGTATGAACATTGACTAATTTACAAGTATCTTTACTAGTATATTTCAGCCAAATAAGTAAGATTGCTTTTACAGCAATCCCACCTAATTATTAAGATAATTATTTTTTAATGCAGTGAAATTTTAGATTATCAAATTTACATATCAGTATATACAATAAAATAAACAAAATAAAAACAGATATGATTTCTCTGTCAGTAACTGATCTATGTATTTTGATGTATATCCTTTCCATATTTTTCCCATGATGATGTTCTGTTCTATTTTGCAGAAATGCACTACCCTCGTTTAGCTGTACTTCACATTCCTTTAAAAAAAATCTAAGCTTACTTGCACTGGCAAGTGACACTGGAAGAGGAAAGTGCAATGATTCACATTGACCCAATCACATATTGACCTGCGGGACATCGTGGAGCGACTACTCACTCTAAACACTTCGGGACAGACACAAATAAGATTAAAATGGGAGATTGTCGCGAATTGTTGAAAAAAGAAGGGCTCGTCCGGGATTTGAACCCGGGACCTCTCGCACCCTAAGCGAGAATCATACCCCTAGACCAACGAGCCAGCTGTCACAGATAGGCTGTAGGACTTCACAAAATTCCTAAATGGTAGAAAACTAGATCAATTTAAGTTGATGCTTTAAACTATACTTAACTATATTCCGTAATAATGTGGACTCACTGTATATAAATTCTACATTATGACAAAATGACAACATATAACAGTTTTTGCTGGCATACTATGACCAAAAACTTTTTTTCACAAAGGCCCGAAATATTTCCATTTTACGAACTAGTAATACAATGTACAGTTGTTGCCACCAGAAAGCTATTAAATGAACTAGGGTCGTTTTTTATCAAGTAGTCCTTTTCAGTCCTAAAGGTTTTTGAAGTCTTGCCAGTAGTTGGTAAAATGAACTTTAGAGTTGATCTTCCACATCACTGCTAGATAATTGACGAGTTCTGCAGGAATGTTATTAAAGTTTTTTTTAAGTAGATTCTACTTAGATTTGGTCATTTTACTCCTTTTATCCAACAAGACAATACATGTTAATACAATCATATGAATCTTTACAAAGATATATTCCTAAGAGGTTTACCTTATAGTTACCCTTAAATTGGCCCAAACTAGCTAACTTTAACCTTTTAAAAGTTTGGACGTTATAGCATTATGTAATTATTGGCATGACATGGCAGTGAACTACCATGGTTCAGTTGGCTGAAAATGGTTAAGCTGCCCAGTTTAGGTTATGTAAAGAATAACCAGGCATAATTACTGCAAAAGCAATAGCCATTATCACAGCCATAGATATGAGTTTCCGCATCCAACACAAGCCAAACATAGCCAGCCACAGCAAGGGTTTCACGTGGCAGTTTCTCTTAAAGTTTCTGTTTGCTGAAGCTACAGATATGGCAAAAACCCAAATCTGCAAGAACTTCAACCATAATTGTTTGACAGCATTATAGTAAGATCACGAGGACTATATATATATATATATATATATAAAAGATAATAATAAGAAATATATATAATAAAAATATATAATAAGATAACAATAAGATAATAATGATTAGAAGAATATGGCGTCAGTTCATTAGAAATATTATGGTAATGTTGAAACGCTTTTCATTTCTATTTTCTAATCTAATCAGATACATTACTGCCCACTGTCGAGTTTTATCCCCTCTCGGTGTTTTTAAAATACATTAAAGTCTTGTACACTAACAAATGAGCACAGGAATTCCCTAAAGCTACTAAAGATTTTTTTGCTTAAGAGTCAAACATTGCAAAATGTTGTTTTTTTTACGGTAGCGTTTAATAGTTATTAACAGTTCTTATTCTGTGGAGATGCGTTTAAATACACATTCAGAGGGGACACGTGTTTGAGAAGCTTACAGTACTGTGTACATCACAGCATACTGTACACATGTACGCCGGTACAATATCCCTTACTGAAAAGTTGGGATGTGTGAAAACAAAGTAATACCCGCTCTTATGTGACATGCCTAGTACAAGTCTGTGTACTGTGCACAGCAGTCATACATAACATAAGAACGGTAAATACAGTGGTTATATTCACCTCGTTGTCTGTGAATATGTACCAGTCAGCAAATCTTACCACGGCATACGGGTTTTATCTGTTGTCATGTGACCCACACTCAGCCATCTTGTGGAAAACGAAGAGAGAGAGAGATAGATAGAGTGAGAGAGAGAGAGAGAGAGAGAGAGAGAGCTACACAACTCGCATACAAACCTTGTGCTGTCAGAACAAGCAGAGGTAAGACAGCCAAAGTTTAATACATTAGCTAAGGGGAAATCGTTCATTTAAGTAAAGTGCCATGTCAGAGAGTCATATTCTGACGAGCTGGCGTGCTTGGGACTGTTGTTAAACCACCATGTTTACTTGGCCTAACAGCACCGGGCCCCAGTGTCTGTGTGTGCATGTCCGGGCCGTGTGAAGTGCGGGACGGCCTGACAAGGAAATTTTGTTGTGGATCCAGTCTGCCCGGAAGGCCGCGTGTAGCTAGCTAGCTAACCTATGCTAGCTACCAGTGTTGAGAATAGGGATTAACTTGTGCCGGAGCAGTGTTACGTTTGTTTAGTAGAATATATGACAAGACCTCTCCTCCTATGGGAAATTAAATTGGTGTCAATACATGTGTGTGGTTTGGCGTACGACAGATACAACGTTGGGAGAAAACGCTGCTAGCTAGCTAAGGCGCTGGCAGACCCACCGTTGGCTGTCGTCTTGCTAGTTGGTTAAAATACCATGGTATGGCACCAGCATATTGGAAGTAGCCCTTTAACTACACCTCTTCTTCCACCTTTCAACATAACTATAACCCTAATGTCAACTTTCGACCGTTAGGAGATACGCTGGCTAATGTCAGTCACTGGTGTCCTGAGAAATGTCCATGTTAGTTCTTTCTTTGACTGGTTAGCTTGCTGTGTTAGCTAACGTTATGTTTATAACCGAGGGTGGTTTCCACTTAATTCCCCCGAGTTATCATCGTGGCTCGTATGGATCATTGTAAGCCAGCTTTTAGCATGATTCAGTAATGTAACCGACGTTAGCGTCAGGATGGGTCGGCCCGTCCACCGTGCGGTAACTGTGTGCTCCTGCTTTCCTCTAGCTAGCGATAACATTACATGGTGCAATAGCATTTTACATAAGGCAACAATTTGGACAACTTTACAAGAACTTAGTGGTCAGTCATTTTCATATTGACTTTAGCTTTCCCTTCTCTTATCAAGAGTACTAGTTTGTAACCAAACGGATAAAAGTTGTGTTTCGAACAGATTGGCCAGTTGGCGAGCATTGGCTTTTAATTATTGGAGACAACTTATAACGTTATGGAAAGTCAGCCATTCGTTTCGCTTTCCCTTTATTTTAACACTGGCAAACGTGCTAAGCGTTCAGGAGAGTTGTCAGAAATGTTGCTCACTTCAGTTGAGTTTGCTTTAACTACCCACTTACACGTGGCTTACCCCGACTTCCATATGGTCAGTGGTATTGTGAGTCTACTGTCGCCTTTTGTGTCCGATATTTGAGAGAGTCTCACAGCTTTAAAAATCCTTGCTTTCAAGCTTAAGTGTAAGGTAAAGTCTTGGGAGATAATACACTGTTGTAAACAAACAGCTAATCTTGTTGACATTACATGATTATTTTTAATTATTAGTCAAAGTAAAGACCATTTCCGCTGTCAATTACAGGTGTCTGACTTCCCCTCCTTGCAGGCTGGGAGCCTTCCTAAAATAGCTTTAGCAGTTTGAAATTGTACACTGGTTGTGTCTGCTAGTGGGATGGGCTATATATCCAGGGGAGTTAAAGCCTGTGACAAAACCTTAAATGCTTTACCAAATTCTGTCCAGCAGAACTGTGTGTGCCATGATAGCTGTAGTTGTGTCTCATTAAGATAGAAAAAAATGTGAACTGGTGTGGTAAACAAATTACATTGGTTAGGTAACAATATTTGTGTAGATAAAAGTTGATTTCAAATTTATTTGAGAATTCTGTTACCCTGATATTGTATCGCAATACACTAAGTGTTTTCTGATACAAAATTTACTGTTTGTTTTTGAAGAGCTACTCTTAACCCAACTAACTTTTGCGTCAATAGTTTATAAACTAGAGTTGAAACAACTTGTCAAATAATTAAAAGTTAGACAATTTATTGAAAAGTAATCTGCAACAATTTAGATGTTCAATTAATCTTTGCAGTTGTTAAACAAGTAAAATGGCAGTCTCCATTTCCAGGCTTTCAAATGTGAGGATTTGCTGCTTTTCTATGTTTTGTATTATTTTAAGTTGAAAATCTTTGGTTCTTGGACTGTTGGCTGGACAAAATAAGACATTTTGAGTTGTCATTATGGGTGCCCAGGACTTGTAAATAGCATTAATCAATTCAGAAAAATAGTCCATCTCATGGACCATTATATGGACACTAAACACATTAGTAATTGTGAGATGTGATGCAATATAATGATGCAATATTTATGTCTTCAAGGTATCTACTGAGTTGTTCTAATCCCATTTCTCCCTTTTCATATTTGTAGAACTTCAAGGAAGAATGGCCGAAACCCAGACACTTAACTTTGGACCAGAATGGTAATTGAACTGGCATGAATTCATGATTAGTCTGAGGGAAGTGACTCTTAGGTTGTGAAACTGGTTTTCTTTTGGGGCCCAGTGCAGCTTTACCATACATGTTCAGACATGCCAATTGCTACCTCAGCTTTAGTGTTGTCTCGCCTTCATCTGTCCCTTCTGCTTTTACTACCCTTTCTCTCTTTGCAGGCTCCGTGCCCTGTCTGGAGGTGGTGGCAGCGGTGGTGGTGGAAGCAGCAGCGCTGTTGCCTCTCCACCCCTCTCACCTGCATTGCCAAAGTATAAACTTGCAGACTATCGCTACGGGAGAGAAGAAATGTTAGCACTTTATGTAAAGGATAACAAGGTGGGTATAACATCTATATCTTAGCTGTTGATGAAGGCTTGCAGTCAACATGACTTGCATTCAAATTATGGTACTGCTGAGATTAGATTTACATCTTCCTTGTTTGGTGTGTAATAACACATTCTCTCAAACCCATATGCATCTTAACAGTGAAGCCTGTGATTGTTTATTTTCTCCTCCAGATCCCTATAGACCTACATGATAAGGAGTTCCTGCCCATATTGCAAGAGGAGCCCTTACCGCCTCTGGCACTCGTGTCTTTTACAGAGGAAGAACAGGTAGGAGAACTTGTCATAATATCAGGTCACTATCTTGGTGAGAAATGATAAGATCAGAAAGTGTTTCTGACTTATTTAGTCAGTTGGCCATTTCTTGGAATAAGTAGTAATTAGACTACGAAACAAAGAACAAGTGCCAAGAAGAGTGCTGAGAGCTGGCTGTTCGTCCCCACCCCCCCACCCCCTGTCTGTATTTGCAGAGAAATTTTTCCATGTCTGTAAACAGTGCAGCAGTACTTCGGCTGACAGGCCGAGGAAGCGGTCCGATAGCAGGGGCACCAAGAGGCCGAAGTACCTCAAGGGGTAGAGGTAAGATTTTTAACCGAGATCATATATGAATGTGTCATTTTTCCCCTTCTCTTTTCCAGGATATTTAGCTGCAGGGTGAGTTTACGCTGTGGAAACAATAAGGTGGATTTCATTTTTCAAAGGAGCCAATTTTAGCTATTTAGATATTCTATCTATGCAGTTTCAGAGTCACAACTGCAAATAGTTAAGATGCCTTTGAAGAATCCCACCAATATGGCCACAGCTTGAGACAAGGGATGTAATATTAGAACTCTCTAGGTGTTGTGCTTACTCAGCATACTTGGACCCCAGCTGCTTGAACTAATAATTGATATGCTTTAAACATGGAAAACCCTGTTTGAAATCACAGTGCTATTTGTATGAACATACTTGGACACTTATATACATCCTCCAGTCAGTCAAAGCTCCATACTAATTTTACAGAGCTATTTGGAGTTGTTGGGTTACTGTTAGTCAGCCCTAAGTGTTTAGGGAGGCTCAGTTTTAAGTTATGTATAGTTATTTGTGGGTCCATATGCTGTGTTAGAGTTTCTGCCACAGACAACAAATAAATCTTGTGTTCCTTAAGAACAGCATCTTTCCTGTTTGTCACTGCAGAGTCTGCTCAGACTTTTCAGGCACGCTAGCAACTACTAGCGGTGGAATTAGCCAAAAAAAGAAGTCTTGAACCAAACTTAAGAGTTGCAGTTCTAGGAAGGTAGCAGGACAAAAGCCACTCAAAATTTGATAAATTCAAGATAAATGGAAGATACCACATATAACTATAACTGTAGACCAGCTCTAAAGTGCTTTGTCATGATCTTGCAAATTCATTGGCTGTGCCTTTATCGGTCTGCCCTTATATTAAATTTATAATCTTTTTCCCACTTACTAACGAAAACATAGTGCCTGCTGTTGAATTGTGTAATAAGAAGTTAAATTAAGTTTACTGCTCAAAAAATATTTTGGCTGTTAATTTTAATATGAAGCATACTGCATATAGCATAAAGAGAGCATGTAAAATATAATAAAACTATTTATTTTGACTCGTATTTCTTCACCCCGTACGGTCTTGTTCTCTATACTTCTCAGTGTTGGATTCACATAGTCCCAGTTCATACACCCAGCTTTGGATCCAGACTGTGAGTGAAGGTCAACTTTAATCAGAAGAAGCTCTTAACATGCATGTATACATGTATGTATGCAGATTAATGCTTGCTTCAAATGAAAAGACACATGTTGGACAGTCAGGTCATTCATTGAACTTTTTCTGAACTACCTACATTGAAGGTTTGTTGTGTCACCACGTTTAAGAGGTGGTAAAAGAAATCATAAGTTAACAGTAGTGCACAATGTTATTGTTTGCCAACTGACTCTAAGAGAATAAGAAGAAAATATAATTGACAACAGTCAAACTGTATTATCACTGTTGAAGTATATTGCCTATGAATCATGGAGAGGACAGATGAATTAAAAACCACAAGAGCTGGTTTGTTGTACATCTTCTAGATGACCAAGGAAAGGGAGAGTACAGCATAATGATTCAGCATATTATATGCATTGGATGATGGTAGTTCTGTTATATTTGTGTGTTCATGAAAAAAAAAAAGTAGACCATTTAAAATACAGACAATTTACTCATCTAAGCAGCAATGACTCCTAGTAACAAAAGGTGGGTATAGAGTTTCTGATCAACTGTTGTGGGAAATCTGAATGTTTTGTGGAACACTATAAATGGATGAACCAAACTGGGTCCTGTGATCAAATGTTAAATGTACTACCAGTAGTGTACTTTATGCTACACAGTTGTAATGACTCATGAAAAACTAGATCTTATCGGGACACTTAAGGCTGCTTCATCCTGTGATTGCTTTCAGGCCGGGGGAGAGGAGATGGAGGGTTTTACCAAAGAAGTTTTGATGATGTAGAAGGTTTTGGTCGTGGAGGGAGGGAGATGCATCGCTCCCAGAGCTGGGAAGAAAGGTATTAAAAGATCTATTTGTGGTGTCAAGATCTGTTGTAAAACTCTGACCTTGTTTGACAAATTGATTTTCAATTTGAGTTTTTGCTAGACAGCAGTTAAACATCTCTTTAGTCATGATGTTACATAACTGGTGTTTTATTTATTTTTTTCCTCACCAGGGGAGATAGAAGGTTCGAAAAGCCAGGTCGAAAAGACCCAGGTTGGTGTTACATTTTTTCTTAAGTCAAATAATCAATATATGACATACTGATTGGCAGATACACTGGATTACTTCTACTATTTGTTCCTCTCTGTAAACCTGACAGATGCTGCTCCAGGACATTTTCAGATGAATCACAGTAAGTTTTCTTCAGTCATTGACCAATAGGGAGTTCAGATTTTTAGTGGAAATAGGACAAATTACTTGATTGGCAGCATTAAGTAGGACTACATTTCGCTTTTATGAATGTAATGATGATGGCTGCACTTTTAATCAACCCCTTACACTTTGCAGTCCGAGGAAACTACGAGGACGGTGGGACAGGTCTACCGAGGAAGCACGACTTCACGCGTTCAGAGAGTGAGAACTGGCGTACTTCTCGAGATGATCAGAATGGTGAGGATGATGAGGGGGGCTGGCGACTGGCGGGTTCTCGACGGGACAGTGACCGGTGGTGCCCCCCAAGCCCAGGTGGGCACAGCACTGACCACATTACCAATACATTTATCTTTGATAAATTATCTTTGATAAATGTATTTGTGGTGTACCACCATGTTTGTTGTATGGCTTGTTTCAGAATAAGGTACATTTCTGTGTCAGCCTGCAAACTGCTCTGGGGTTTATGTTTTTTCATTGCACAAGATAATAGAAATTTTACCATACAACCAACTTGAATTAAGAGGTGTTCTTCATCTCCGCATTTTCTTTGTGGTCATCAGAATATTATGACATAGCGGGTACCTATTAAGGGTACATATTTTATATAAGAGGGACACTTCAAAAGTACACTGATGTCCCCTTCACTTCCAAGTGTTTTTGACCTGCACATGCTTGAAAATCATTTCAAGCATATAATCATGTATTAAAGTATGTGGATGCACTTTGTTCAGTCGTGCTACTGGTGGCCAAAAAGCTTTCCACCTTTAATGAAGATAAGTTATATAATGAGATTAAGATTGGTTATACAATCCTAACTAGTTTCCTATTTCCCCAGATGGGCCTCGGTCAGCAGGGTGGCGGGAACACCCAGACCAGCGTCGTCGCTTCCCGTTTGATGCAAGAGAAGACGAGCGTGGATACAGGAGGCCACGGTCAGGCAGCGGCAGCCTGGAAGATGAGAGGGACAGCCTGCCAGAGTGGTGTCTAGAGGACGCAGACGAGGAGGCGGGCACCTTCGACTCGTCAGGGGCCTTTCTCTCTCTCAAGGTAAGAAAGGAAATCTGACGAGAGTTTTAAATAAATCAGTGAAATTAAGTACTGATGCACCATTTACTTATATAAATGGCTTGTTTTCGCTAGATATTATGAAGCAGATCATTACCTTGTCTATTAAGATTGAAAGCTTCATGGGAGGATACTGTTGCCAGATTTTCTGCAATTGTGTTCTTTGTCATGTTATCAGAAAGCCTCCAAGGAGCCAATCCTGGAAGAGGCAGAGCTCGACTTCAAGCCCCTGGAAGAGTGTGAAGAAGGCCTGGAGGAGGAGGACAGTCAGCCCAAGGAGACCAAAGAAACAGACATGGAGGCCAAGAGAGAGGCTGACCGGAAAGGTCAGTCACTTCTATGGGTTTTTTTTTTTTTTTTTTTATTATTAAATTAATTGTTAGTAGCACTTAAAAGCTTGGATATGAAATCAAATTGACTGGGCTTAGTCATTACTCACAGAAAAGTAGTGACTTATTCACAGAAATTTAAGTTTACTGACACTGGGATTTCAAAACTAGTCCTCTAGCTGAATGGTGTTTTCACTGGGAACTACGCCATTCTGCTGTTGTAACACCTGTCTAGAAGAGCTGATATGCAAATTTCATACTGATTACACAGTATTGGTCCACATTGGCTTGGTGTGCAATAACGTCTCACTAATGAATGAAATGGGATTGAAAAAGGCTCACAACATTTTTTTGGAGACAATATTGGTTATTATCCCATCTCATCACTTAAACATTGTGTTTTTATGCCTCTGTGCCGGCGACGGCCGAGGCCGTAGCCATTATGGTTTCAGGTTGTCCATCCATCCATACATACATATGTACATCCCATCCATGAAGGCGATATCTCAGTAATGCCTTGAGGGAATATCTTCAAATTTGGCACAAACATTCACTTGGACTCAAGGATGAACTGATTAGATTTTGTTGATCAAAAAGGTCAAGGTCAGGGTGCGATACTTGTTAACACAGTATCTCGAGAACTCCTCAAGGGAATCCCTTCAGATTTGGCACAAATGTCCACTTTGACTCAAGGGTGAACTGATTAGATATTAGTGGTCAAGGTCACTGTGACCTCACAAAACACGTTTTTGGCCACAAATTTATAAGCTTATTATGACACAATTTAACACAAAGTTACATTTTATATCCATATGGTCAAAGGTCAACTTCACTCTGACATCATAATGTTCTACAAAAACACTTCTGGCCATTATTCAATGCTGTAACTCAGGAAGGGGAGATTGTGACCATATTTCCTGCAACTTGGATGGTTGGCAAAGGTATACACCGCAGGGCAGTAAATCTATTTTTTTTTTTTTTTTTTTTTTTTTTTTTTTATTAGAGTTGGCCAGGGTGTCCGAGGAAGCTCCATCTGTTGCTCCACCTGTTGCTCCCCCAGTCTCAGAGTCTCAGGTCCCTGCCCAGTCTTTGTCCCCCAGCCAGCCCAGCAGAACAGAAGAGACTGAGAGGCCAGCTGAACGGCAGCCACCCCTTGAGCACCCACCAGAGCCCTGCAAAGTCCCCCTGCACGTCCCCATGTCTAACAGCATGCTGGAGTCCCTACCCATGACCCACATTTCTACCACCCTTGCAGGTGGGGGTTGGTTCTTCAATTTCACAGTAAATGGAAAGACTTATCAAGCATTTCTGTTCTACGGACCATGAAACCTCACTAATATCTGCTATTTCCATTTCTCATTTTATACAGAAGTATCTGCTCCATCGCCCAGTGTCCAGCTACCGCAGCAAAAGCCCATGGAGGTTCCTGTGGTGATGAACAATCCTTTGCCTTTCCCTTCGAGTATAATGGCACCTATTGGCAGGCCCACCACTGTGCCACATGACACAGATGAAGATGAGGGACTGAAACACTTTGAGCAGGTATATTAGTACACTTTAAACATGAAAGTCTGTCAGTAGGGTGTAGCGCTGCTGTCGTCGATCACAATTCCACCTACAGTCCTAATCCTTCTTTAATTGATTTGTAAGGACCTCTTAAAATCTTGTGCTCAGTGAAGAGGAAATCATACTGTGAATATTATGATACCAGAGAAGTGATTACCCTTTTCCAATAAATGATAGTTAATTTCCCTTAAAAAACTAAACAGTCAAAAATGAGTTGTGTAATCAGCCCTGTTATGTTAGGTTGTATTGATTTAAGCAGGGTTATGAGTAATGTAGAACTTAAAAATTCCCCTCCAGGAGGCAGAAAAGATGGTGGCGTACCTACAGGACAGTGTGGTGGATGATGACAGACTTGCAGCAAAGACTTCAGAGAAGCCCAAGCCTGCAGGCCTGCCGCTTACACATGAAGCTGCTCTCAAATGGTTCTACAAAGACCCCCAGGGGGAGATACAGGGTAAGACTGGAATAGTTTTTATGTGCTCAAAATGGGACTTAAATACATTTATTTTTGAGAAGGCACCTGTTTCCTTTGAACCTGCTATGCTCATTTTGTGGTTCTACAGGTCCATTCAGTAACCAGGAGATGACTGAGTGGTTTCAAGCTGGTTACTTCACAGTGTCTCTTTTAGTCAAAAGAGGGTGCGATGAAGTATTTCAACCACTCGGCGAGATCATGAAGATATGGGGGAGGGTACCGTTCACTCCAGGCCCTGCACCTCCACCTCTACAGGTTTGTGTTTTCAAAATGTGGCCTGCTTCATTTCTTATATCCAAAGGTTTGCTTTGTGAATCAGCACTAGTTGCCAATACTAACCATGACCTATAGGTGGTGTCATATTCCACTCAAAGGAATCCTTCATGTACCAGTTTTTTGGTGTTTCAAGAACCTTTCTCTGACTTCATGGATTATATGGAGGTTTTTCATAAAGCAATTGCAATTTTTTTTGCTAAACAAGTCATCATCAAAATCTTGTTAAATAAGAATATCTCCTGATATTAAACGATATGAAAAAGGAAGCAACTGAAGCAGCTGGATACAGTTAGACCAAGTGAATGTATCAATGTCTAACAGCCAGCATTTGGAGCTAGAATCAGCAGACAGAATGTAAGGTTCCTATTTTTATACTTTTATGTATTTATTTGTCATGGAAGTGGTCGTTCTGAATTCTTTAAGATGAAAAACTCATTTTTTTTAAAGTACTATATTAAATTATTTATCATAACTATTCACCCCCTTGAAATTGATGTTTATTAGAGACAACTTTAATAGCAATTGCAGCCTTGGTTCAATATGGAAAGGTCAGTATTAGCTTTATACAGCTAGATGTTGCTCAAACGCAAAACAAATTGCACAGAGATTGAGTAAACAATAGCCTTGAGGTCCAGACTCTTTTTGTGCTGTCAGCACTTTGGCCTTGAATTCCCCCCTTTGCTTAACATCTTATGTCTCTTGCTATCTTTTGCTTGTTTGACTGTTATGATTTATCCTGACTCTGCATCTCTTGATGTGATGCAGGGAGATGGTGATCAAGAGAGGTTGAAGAGGCAGCAGGAGCTCACTGCTCTCAACCTCTACCAGTTACAGCAGCTCCAGTATCAATACCTCCTCAGGTATGCCAGTCCCAGATCTGAAACTGACATTACTTTCACACAACAAAAGGATTTATACAACTTGTTTCACATGTAGTAGTACTCGCCAAGACCTGAAAGCAGACTATAGTTAATGGTTAATCTTTGACCTCAGAATCAAAATGATCTCTCCCCGCTTCTATTTTAATACTAAAAAATACACACTTATATTTCATGTATTGGTAGGATGGGATGTAAATGTCCAATAATGTGTGTAAATAACTGACACATTATCATTAAAACTTAAGTTTCCCATTTCTCATTTTCTCAAATTTCTCTTATCCTCTTGTCTTACTATCTTGCTACTTGTCTTACAGGCAGCAGTATGCTCAGGCCCTGGCCCAGCAGAAAGCTGCAGCTCTTAGCTCAGCTCCTCTTCAACAGCAGCAGCAACACCAACAGCAGATCAACCTGCTACTACAGCAATATCAAGCACTCAAGATAAGGTTGACACTCACAAACATGTCAGCTCTGCCTGTAAATCTACATCTGCCTGTGTTGATTTAGGCACTATGTGTTTAGCATTGTATTTATTAATGTTTATTTGCTCATCTTATTGTAGAGCGTCTGAGAGCCTCCTACCTCCTGTTACCCGATCCCTGTCTGTACCAGACACTGGTTCTGTATGGGAAATGCAGAACCCATCCTCTCAGGCTTCCTGCACACCAAACCTCCAACAACCTGCTCCCAGCAGTGAGTTTTAGCCTTCAGTGTCCTGCAGCATTGATTTGTTTTTGAATCACATGAGAGCACAAGGAAAAAATACTTCATGTTGTAGCAGGTGTAATGCATCATATTCTCTCATTCGCACCAGCGTGGGATGGCAGCAGCGTGTGGGATTTACCCATTGACTCCATGGCACAGGCTCCAACCATTGAGCAGATGCAACAGTTAGAGAAGTCAAAAGCTGCAAAGGTAAACAGTATTTCTGCTTACTTTTCTGTTTCCTTTGTCTCAGTGGAACTAAGTCCAACTTATAATATTTTAATTACTAAAACAAATGGATTTACCACAAATTGGCATAAATTCCAAAAACATTAAAAAAGCAAAATGGAAATGTTCAACTCCTATTAAAAAATGTTTTATTAGACTAAACAGTAGGCAGTCTTCTGATAAGTCAACATATTGGTAAAATGAAATTATACTTTTGTACTTTGCGGTGCTAAAGTATTTAATCTCAGACTTTTTGTGAGACTCACAGGCATGAAGAAGTAGGCAGGCTAGATAGAATAGAAAATAATAACTTTAATTTAGGATGAGTCTCAGAAATGTGCGTGGATTTTTCTACCTCCTGAGATAATAACGGTAGTGTATTTTTATCTTCATCATCCAACAGTTGGAGCTGGAGAGGCGTGAGGCAGAAATGAGAGCTAAAAGGGAGGAAGAGGAACGGAAACGGTTGGAGGAGGCCCTAAGGGCTCGACAAGAGGAGGAACGCAAACGTTTGGAAGAAGAGGAGCTGGCACGGCAAAAACAGGTGGAGTGTTTGAACAATATCAATCTGAAGCAATCTGAATTATTTTCTTTGAAGGCATTGATACTGACCTAGTGTTGTAAATCTTTAGGAGGAAGCTTTGAGGCGGCAGCGAGAGCAAGAAGAGGCACAGCGTAGGCAAAAAGAAGAAGAGGAGAGACTGGCACAGGAGGAAGCTCTTCGAAGATTAGAGGAGAGGCGGAGGGAAGAGGAGGAGAGAAAGAAACGAGAAGAGTTCCTTCGCAAACAGGTAAGCTAAGGAAAACATGTCCTATACTTTCTCCTTTTTGGGCTTGTGAAATGTAATGGAAATGGACTTGCACTTATATTGCACTTTTCTAGTCTTGCTGACCACTCAAAGCGCTTTACAATAATTGCCACATTCACCCATTCACTCACACATTCATACATCACACTCATACACTGATGGAACAGCCATCAGGGGCAATGTGGGGTTCAGTATCTTGCCCAAGGATACTTCGACATGTGGCCTGGAGGAGCCAGGACCTGGATCGAACCACCGACCTTCTAATTAGTGGACGACCCACTCTACCTCCTGAGCCACAGCTGCCCCATTTCTTAATTTGAAATGTTGTCTATCTCACCAGGAAGAGGAGCGCAGAAAGCAGGAGGAACTTGAAGCATTGAGGAGGCGTGAGGAGGAGAAGCGAGCAGAGGAGGAGGCAGCAGCAGCTGCAGCGGCAGCTGCTCTTGCCCAACAGCAACAGGAGGAGCTGAAACGGAGAGAGCAGGAGGCCCAAAGACAGCAGGAGCTGCAAAGACAGAGGCAGCAGCAACAAGAGGCCCTCAGGAGACTTCAACAGCAGCAACAACAGCAGCAGCAGCTTGCACAAATGAAGGTAAGGACACCGGATCTGTCAACAAAAATTGACATTATAAAATGTATAAAAGTTAACAAAACTCTTCACTGTGTTTTGCAGCTTCCATCCTCTTCAAAGTGGGGCCAGCAGTCGGCCAATGCTATAAACCAGAGTCAGAATGCCTTGTCACTGGCCGAGATCCAGAAACTGGAAGAGGAGAGAGAACGACAGGTGCGGGAGGAGGTAAGGATGGCAAACAGCGGGCCTTGTTCAGTTACTCTGTCACCAGCAATGTATTTGTACCTCCAATGAGTTATGAGCAATGTTTTAGTTTTTTTTTTTTTATAATGCATTATTTTTTTGTTATTGAACCAAATGGCTCTACACCAACTAATTTCCATCACCCTCCCGTTTCCTTCCACGACCCACAGCAGCGGCGTCAGCAACAAGAGCTCCTGAAGCTGCAGCAACAGCAGGCTCTGCAACAGGCTCAGCAGCCTCAAGCCAAGCTGTCTGGTTGGGGTAATGTGGCCAAACAACCAGTTGTTACCAAGTCCTTGCTGGAGATTCAGAGGGAGGAAGCCCAGCAGATGAAACAGCGGAAGGACCACCAACAACAACAACAACAACATCATCAACAACAACAACAACAACAACAACAACAACAACAACAGCAGCAGCAGCAGCAGCAGCAGCAGCAGCAGCAGCAGCAGCAACAACACCACCCCATCGTCACCCAACAGACCCGCACTCAAAACAGAACTGTATGTTACATATATGATTTTAAGTTTCTGATTGGATGAAAGCAAATAAAAGCTTTGTGGTGCTGCAGAGTTGGATGCTACAAGCAACATTTTCAATGCTTAATGAAGTTTTTAATGCATGTCAGTGTGAGAGCTCAACCATTCTGGGCAGCTTATAACCCTTTGAAGATGAGATGAGATTTATGTAAAATTATGAAATTGTGATGGATATTTGTGACCATTTTCTGACATTATACAGACCAAACAACCTATTAGTCAGCAAAGTAATAGGAAGATTAATTGGTACTGAAAAAAGTAACAAGTGTTATGCCACTAATAGTGTCTTGCTCTCTTCACAGACATCTCTGAGTAGCTCTGTGTGGGGGTCTGTCAATGCCAGCACCTGCACTAACTGGGGCTCCGACTCCAGCAGTATCTGGGGTGACACCCACAACTCAAACATGGGCTTCTGGGATGAGGCTGTGAAGGAGGCTGTTCAGCAACCTCCTCAAACCAGGAAAGGCAGCACACAGAAGAACAACAAAGGCAACGCCAACCTCAGGTATTTATTAAGAATGCCTTAGTCACAACCTCTGATGAAAAGCATGACTTGCCATATGAGTAATTCACAGCACTTAATACACTTCCTTTTGTCTTCCTCCCGCATTTGCATTTTGTTCAAATGAAGTAACTCTTTGAGTGGGCGAGCCAATAAGAAGGTAGAGGAGGAGGAGAAGCTGCTAAAGTTGTTCCAGGGGGTCAATAAGAGCCAGCAGGACACCTTCATGCAATGGTGTGAGCAAACCCTGCACACCCTCAACACAGCCAACAATCTGGATGGTATGTCTTTAGAAATATGTTTTGCAAAGGCACTTCACCCACAACTATTGATGGACCATTTTTGGAAGCCAAACTCAGAAATATTCTCCATCTTTTTCCCTGCCAGTTCCTACATTTGCTTCCTTCCTGAAAGAAGTGGACTCTCCATACGAGGTGCACGACTACATCAGGGCCTATCTGGGGGACACTCCCGAGGCCAAGGACTTTGCCAAGCAGTTCCTGGAACGTCGTGCCAAACAGAACGCTAACCAACAGAAACAGGCACCGCAAAACCAACAGCAAGCCCTCAAACAGCAGCAGGTGAGCGAGACTGAAGTGGTACCAGTTATTTAAAGGCTCAGCATATGGGTGCTAAATGCTTTGTACCCATTTTGCTTTGTGAAGCCATTTGAGTCTTGCAATGTGATCAAAAAGAGAGACATCCTTTCCTTTTGCTCCCCTGAAATAGTTTTCGCTTTGGGGTATTTTTGCCTGGTATATTAAAACCAATCAGTGCAATTTCATCTGACATAACCAATGGCGTCACACATCATGACGACTACTGTTGTTTACATTGCTGGTGTGAATCTATCTTGCATCACATCTTTGGATCAGCCCCAAAAGAAGGCATTACACCGTTTCCTCATGAGGATGAAGAACAAATCTGTCCATATGATCCACGTATCCTACGTACCACATTCTTAAAGCGTTAAAGTGCTAACATGATTTTTTTTTTTTTTCCTCGTTTCAAAATTGAAAGCATGTATCATGAAATATGTAATCTTGTATTCATATGTTCCACACTTAATGTCTGCACTGTAGCTTTTGAAGGCAGCATTGTCTTTATCTTCATTATTCAGACTGTCAAGGCAGCTGCTTTACTTCTCTTCAACCATCAACAATTTCCTTTAGTTTAGCACCGGAAATGCCTTGATTCCTGATGGGAAAGTATTTTAAGTATTTATTGGCAAAATAACTTGACAGTAATGGTTCCTTGAAATTTGCACAAAGACGCATCTAGACAAAGACACTGCTATTGGTGTCAGTAACTGGTACAAAGTACTTGAAACACACTGAAATACATATTTTGAGAAAAATAATTGGCATATATTCTGATAATTGTTTAATCGTGTAGCTTGTTTATTAAGCTAAATTACCTCACCTTTTCTGGTTAGAGCTTCTCAGCTTATATGTGATATTTAAATATTTTAGGCTTTGGACTTTCAGTCAGACAAAGCAAGTAATTTGAAGGCATCCCCTTTGTCTCTGGAAACTTGTGATGCTCATTTTTCACTATTGGCCTGCTCTGTTTTAGACTGAATGATTTGTTTAAAAACCAATCACGAGAGTAATTGATAATGAAAATAATGAGTCAATGATCAATGGTTAACTATTGTGTAGATATGGTTTGTCATCAGCTAGTATCTTGTTTGCATTTCATTGTACCAGAAAATAACTCTCAACATAACTTTGAATAATCATGAAATGAGCTCCGGCTTTAAGTCAAATAGTAATATTTTAAATTTGCTGATGTCAAGGCCCAGAAATTCACAGAATGGCTTTTAAATCCCCATTTCTCTCTTGCCAAGGATTCTGTATGGGGTGGAACAGGATCTTCGTCGCTCTACCAGTCTAACCATACAAGTGGCCAGCAGCAGCGCTTTGAGACCGTCACCTCAGGGAAGAAGAAAAAGAAGCAGAAGATGGTCCGTGCAGACCCCAGCCTTCTAGGTAAGAGCAAAGACCCATCTGCTGAATCTGGAAAATCTGAAGTGACATGTTGCTACTTATTATTGCCCATCTGTTAACTGGATCTTTGTGCCTTTCAATTTTCAGGTTTTTCTGTGAATGCATCATCTGAGAGATTGAATATGGGAGAGATTGAGACTTTGGAGGACTTTTAAGGGACTGCAGCCAAGCAAACCCCCACTGACTGTATCCAATTTGAACAGCAGCTGTACCCCAACACCTGCCCCGGCCCCCCAACTGCTTCCATGACTTTCACCTTTTATTTTCAGTTTCCCATTTATCAGACATACTCTGGTATTCCCCATAAATTTTAAATTGTGAACAAACGGGGATCTCTGAGACAGGGTATGTTTTCCTGTTTAGCGGACCTATAATCTGATGAAAAACCTTGAGAGAAATGGAGTGGAGCTAACTTGCCAATGGAACACCCAACAAGCCAAGAGAGTAATCACCAAATGAACTGAAGTTTCTGGAGAGTCTGCAGAGGCATTGATGTCTGTTTGGCATCAGCTGCTCAGCCTCAAATCATGTCCTCTTGTGGAAATTCACAGTGACAACAAATTACAAATTTCAAATTTGGCCTCGATTGTATGGGATTTCTTAAAGTGTGGATATATGGGTGGGGTTGTGGGGGTATTATGAGAAAGGTTAGAGAGATTATATCCATTGTTTTTGTTTTATTTATTGAAAGTTTTCCCCTTACACTTTAAATTCCCCCCTGCTCTTTCCCCTCCCTGTTTGCTGCTGGGTGTTCATGGATAATGATGGCAAAGTAGAGCCCAAGGATTCGTGCCCACTTATGTCCTGTTTTAAGGACATGTTCAAAAGTTCCAAGTAGTTATCTATTTCTGTAAAATACTAGGCTGTTTAAAGAATAAACTTTCAACTCTGCATCTGTATTATAATATATGAAAATGATCTGCTGGAGTCATACTTTTTTATTGCAGTATGAAATAATAAAACAGTCTGATGTGTGGGCTGTTCACACCTTTGTCTGAACCATTCAGAAACCACAAAATTCATTGGATCTATATACATTCAAGTGAAATGCATAATTCAAAATAAATCATTGCCAGGTTTTTAAAGAGAGAACATAAGAGTGAAGCCAGATATCAGGATTTATGCTGTAATCAAACAAAAAAGCATCTTAAATTCCTCTAATCACGAGAATTTAGATTCAAAATTGAAAATTGCATCGCATGCTTTTTTCCTGGTTATCTGCTGCACGTATGCTGGCAGTCTTTCCTCTTTTTTTCCCCCTCATATCAAATGACAGTTTGCAATATCATGCAGACAAAACACATTTTTGTGTTCAAATATGAAACTAACCATTAAACATGAACAATATGTTGTCTCGCAAAAACACAACTGATTGTTTTTCAGGAAGTAAAAGCCAAACCTTTCACCACTCTCAATGTGATGTGTACCTGCCAATAAATTAGTCATGGTTTGAAAATCCACAAAGAAGAAATGAAACCTGCCAATTCTTTCTAATGCAAAGAAAAATCATACTTCTAGGCACACACACGTTTCATCAACAAAGTATTGTCAACTGAATTTAAGGAAGTCTTGAAGGATCAAAGTTAGAAACAGTGAGTTAACTGCTCTCATCAACCTGTAGAGCGGCTTCCATGTCAACTGAAAACCATTACGCCACTCACTGATTGATTAAGGTGCAAAAGAGAAACAACCCCTCACAATAAGAAATCAGGTTAACATGATCACAATGTTAACCTAATGAATGAGTGAAGTGAGTCCTAACGGCAGTTTAGTCTCATCAGGCTAGTTGCATTATGGGAAACGTAGCACCAGCATTCCTGGAGACTGCCTGTGCTCCTTTGATCTGTTGAGTCCCCCATTTTTTTACTGCAAATAATTCTGTGGTTCTGCTGAAGGAGGTATGACTTTTATGTCTAATTAAGTATTTTTATACCGAGATATTTGTACTTTTATTTAACTAAAAGTTTGCAGTACTTCTTGTACCACTGCCATCTTTACATTTTGAAAATTAATCTCTTTGGTGTCAGAAATTCCCTTCAAGAGTCAAGGTGTAAAATATCCAGCTGAGACCTTCGTGATGCAACTTGGCCAAGGTCAATGGTTCCGTAATGTTTACCCCTCATACCCAACTATGTGGCTGGAGGAGTCTGGAGTGGGTGGGCCTTGCAATGATGTGCTCACAAAGTCTACACTGTCCAGATAATCCTGTGTACACCTAGTTCCACCCCTCCTCTCACCCCTCAGCTGCCTACCTTTCCATGCTCCTACGCTGCCCTGTACTTTTCTCCTGCTCCTCTGCCAGGGTGAGTTACTTGTTTCAAGCCACTGCTTGAGGAGTTTTAGCGACGCTTTACTCTATCCGACGGTCATCCTTCACAGCCACCATGGTTCACAGCGGTATCTGCAGAGGGTTCCTACTGGTGCTCCTTGGCCTCTTGGTTGCCTTTGTACACACAGGTAAAACTTATATTGAGTCTGACTCTTTTTTTTTTTATTATCACATGCAACCTTGCCTGCTTGCACTGAAACTAATTACAGTAGAATTGTAGTAGGACAGAGCACAAAGCACAGACTGATTTATACAAAACAACTGCCTGTCACATTTTAAATGAAAGGTGTGCTGTGAGAGAAATATTTTTTTTAAACAAATACACTGACAGCAAATTGTATCAAGAGTGCTTCTAAATAAAGTCACTAGCATCTTGTTATAGGAAAAAACAGCTGATTTAAAATTGGGTAGGTTTAACATTTTATATTCTAAATGCTTATAATTGTTTGCTTATCAGCTGTATGTGCAGGCCGATGTTTAATCCTGCGTAGGCATCATATCAAAGGTGTGTGTGTATACGTGTCATTTTCACACACACACACACACACACACACACACACACACACTCTCTCTCTCTCTCTCTCTCAGGCTTGGATGTGTGAGTCTGCAGCCTGATGTAAATGATGCAGTTGTTGAAGCTCTGGGAGCTGTGAAAGCTGCTCTTTGACAAACAGGATGACTCAGTTGCTTTCATGATGTCTGATGTTTGTATGAAACTGAAAACCAGCTCCCCTCAGACTCAAGCTAAGCTGAAGTGATTCTGTGTAGTATTGGTTTGGTTTCAAGGTAGTGAAACGTCCACAGGTGTTGGGATTATTTCATATGTGTGAGAAGGTTTTGGAGGTATTAGTAAAAAGCAGGCACAGGAAATGATACGGCCAACATACATGAGCTTTTTTTGTAATGTAGAAAGTCTATGCACCAAAAATCAACTGGTTCTCAAGATTTTCTGTGCTATTTAACTCACACACTCACCACTTTTCTTTTACTTTCCCTTGCTTCTGTCTCCATTTCTCTCTTCCTCTTTTTTTTCACACACTCAAAATCGACTTGAAAAGAATCTCTTGTCACAGCAGAGCAGCTCTCAGGCCCAGAGGTCAGAGCAGAGGTCAAGACGGCAGTGGGGTTTATAACAAGTTGACGATCCTATGTGAAAAAAAAAACATAGCTGTGAACTGTCACCCTTTACATAGGACACCATATCTGCTGTTATCGAAAAAAGGCTGTGAACTGAAAACCATGTCAAAGTTTTTTACACTGGTGCTATGACTTGCCTGCACCTTTCTAAAAATATCTTGCGGCCTCTTTTCAACTGTACAGTTTTAAGGTGGAAACATATTTTCAATGCATCAAAGCATGTTTAACTATCTGGAAGGACCCCAGAGGAGATTTATTTTTGGTCATCTCGGCAAACACAATAATCTGGAAAAGAGGGGGATAACATACAGTAAAGGTCCATGGGTCGTACTCGAACCCATGGCTGCTGCAGTCAGGACTAAGCCTATGTCATACATGCTCTACCAGGTAAGCCAACAGGGTGTCACAGTGCCAGCAGTCTTGACCACAACACCACCCCAGTGTCTTAACCAGCATGACATGCAGCCCCATTGGTTGACTCATCGTGGGAAACAAACTGAAATGTGTCAAATAAGAAATTTAAGCAAGAGTATGATAATCACTCACACACTAACTCCTTGATCTTCCTCAATATGACTGATCTGATGGTGTGAGAGACTCAAAACCTTTAAAACAGAAAAGGGTTCATCACATGTTTTGTAACTAGACATGGAGACCATTTCTAGCAACCAAACCCTGATCCTACTCTAAAATCCAAAACTCACTGGTATTGTAATATTTTGCTATGTAAAATGTGGCCACCACCTGAGAAAGTTAAAGAGGCTGAAGCAAGGACACAGGACACCATAGATGTCATGTTTGGGCTGCATCAGTCATGGTTTCAATGCTCAGCCAGGTTGCTTTTCACACACACCCGTTCACGTACTTTGTCATCTCTCTAGCTGGTGTGAAATCCCGACCAAAGAGGTCTGAGGTACAAATAAATGGCCTTCTGTGTTTTTAGTGTCTAAAATCAGCCTTCCTTACGGTCTGCCAGCCTTTTATGAGTCTGGACTTGTTTGGCATTAGAGAAGGAGGATTCGTGATTGATGTCTATAGTTATGTCTTTAAAAAGTGTGACCTAGTGCAGTGATTCCCCATCAGGGATACTTCTGCCATAAGCAGTGGAGAGGGCTCAGCTCAAAACAAATTACCACAACTAAACACAGAAATCATCACTAACCGGTGTGATACCAATTTTTACTAAATTTTGAGTAACCAGTGAGCTGTAACTGAACCTCAGTGAGTCAGTTGTGATACATAAATACAAATTGTTGAAAATAGTTAGCTAAAGTAATGGACAAATAGTTAAAATAGATAGCTTAAAGTATAAATAATTAGTTGAAATGTTTGGCAAATTAACATCTGAAATAGGCAAAAAATAATGGATAAGTGATTAAAGTACTTAGCCTAAGCTAACGAATAAACAGTTAGCCAAAAGTGACAAACAGTTAAAACAGTTTAAATTAATTTAAGCTCAGCTTTAGCAGTTTCCAACTTCATCAAAGACAATTCAGTTATATG